>NC_083760.1:84445624-84513124 GCF_963514075.1 Conger conger | reverse complement strand
TACGGCTGTATTTGTTTTAGCAAGCGCAGGAGCAGGAAACAGGAGGCCGAGGCAGCATGCTGGCACACTTTGTGACTGAACACACTATGCGTATACTTTACATACGCAGCAAACACACAGCTGTCACAACTTGGAATTATTCAGTGTGTGTACACGTGTGGGTGCAAATGTGCTTGTGCAGAAGACTGTGTGACGTACGTGTATAGCAGATTGGTCGTCACTCTGTCATGTCCCCGTGCAACTTTTCATTTCAATGCCAGCTGTTATCAGGTAACAGTGTGTGAGCGTGCATGCGTGCGTGCACGTGTACGTGCATGCGTGCACAAGCACAGTAGCACACACATGCACATTAGTGTTACGCCACCTGTAGTGGAGCCGACGATGGCAGTATTCTGGTCCACAGCCTCCAGGAACTGGCCGATGACCAGGGGGATGCTCTGTATTCTCTTCACCTCCTCCTGGGCGTGCAGGAACTCCTTCTTCAGGTTCTTCTGCTCATCTTTGATGTACTCCTCCTGCACCTCCAGGAACTCCAGCTCCTGCTGCAACTTCTATTGGGGGGGGGGGGCAATGACATCAGCAAAAGCAGCTGAAAACACCATGGGGTCGACAGGGGCGTGACTTGGCTCAGGTAGTAAGAGCAGTCGGCTGGCAGTGGGAGGGTTGCCAGTTCGATCCCCCGCCTGGGCTGTGTCGAAGTGTCCTGAGCAAGACACCTAGCCCCCAAATGCTCCTGACGAGCTGGTTGGTGCCTTGCATGGCAGCCAATTGCCGTCGGTGTGAGAGTGTGTGTATGAATGGGTGAATGAGAAGCATCAATTGTACAGCGATTTGGATAAAGGCGCTATATAAGTTCCAACCATCTACCAGAGACACTGGCAGCTACACGTGCTAAATATGAAGTGAAAGCCAAGGATACATTGAGTGGTTAAATGAAGTAAAGAACACAGTCAAACAGTAAAAAAGTAAACGATAATAAAAAAAACTAAGGCATAACTTCAATTCATTATTCTTTTTTTTGTTGTTGCAAGAAGAAGGCTAGTTCTATAATGACTCCCTTTAGATTTCATTTTTCTTTGTCATTAGGAATATGTATACTAATAACAACAGGAGGGATTAAATGAAAGCTGCAACAAACACACTTAGGGAAACTAGCTGATACTATGCCAAAGTTTTTTTATTCATTCATGCTGTTGTGATTTCATTCATGAATTCAACCATTTAGAGCAGGCGCTCACACTTTAGTGCTTCTGAGTTTTGGCGGAGAAGTCAATTTCCCTTTGGGATCAATAAAGTATCTCTCTCTCGTTGTCGCTCAGTGAATAACAAGGGTGAAAAATGGTACAGTATGGAGCCAGACACTACAGACCTTGTATCTGCTGTATAAGTCCTCCAGGTCCTCGGGTTCGGGGGCCAAAAAGGAAAGGCCAGTCTGCGGCCTTGAGGTGAGCATGGCAGGCACCTCGTCCTCGAAAATGACAAAATTACATCCTTTCAGATAAAGTATTCACAGCTAACAGCCACAACAAGCCAATCAAAAGCTAAGTTATGCTTGTCAATTACCCGAAAAGTAATAGCTAGCCAGCTAGCCAACGGTAACGTTATCGGATTCTGGATAATACAGGTTTAGACCGATCAGAAACATCATATTTGGATGGTTACGGTTATCGTAATTAATTAACAAACTGGTTAGCTAACTATAGATAACTAGGCAGAGGCTGTTGTGAAAAATATGGAAAACGTGAAGCTAGTTAGCCAACTGGAATGTTGCACCAGTCAATTAGCCGGCTACCGAAACACATTTTGGTTTAGATTGCATTAAACAAGCATAGCTAGCTATAGTTCACCTAGCTATTATTATTTAGCCCGCGTGGTAGTTAATGTGCCCAGCTGCTTGTAAATTACTACCCAAGACAAGCTAGTTGGCTACAATAGGATCAGCTCAACAAATAGCTAACACTGGCTAGCTAGCTACATCGGAGCCCCCGGCTACACAAGTTAGCCTTGTAGCCACTGAATGAATTGGCATCTTTTTGAGCCAAGACTAAAGTCCCCCAGTTTTACCAGCAGGCAAAATAACTGCCGATATCACTACGTGAGCCTAGTGGCCTAATGTCTATGAAAATGTCTGTAGACAAAATACTTGCCCATCGTTGAACTAACGTGAAAAATATTAACTATATTAGCATACCTGAGCTTTTTCAACAATCACCCCGATCTCCTCCATGTTCGTTTTCTTTTCAGCTAGCGTCTTGACATTACCACGTACATAAAAGCGGAAGTAGCGTCACTGTCAACATTTGCTAGGGTCTTGTGGGTAGTGTAGTAACTTCTTTTTAAAGCCAACCGTTCAAATTTGCTCAATATCAAGGTGTTCGCTTATACAGTACAGGCAAGCATAGTGCCTAGGAGTTATTCTTAAGAATACCATACCATTTACATCATACAGGAGTGAACAATTATTGTCCGTATGTAGCGCAAAACAGTGATTTATGAATGCAACATTAGTGTGTATGTGTATCATAAATGATTAGGCATATTATCTGCGGCCAAAACCTAAAAATACACCATATAAGGCCATGGTCATGCAGCATGTGTTGACAATGTTATCAACAAGCAATGTTTAAATACTGAAAAACACCTGCTCTTTTTCAATCACTGTACTGGCGATTCCAACATTGAGCAGCAGGTGTCAGGTTAGACATTACATTTACATTAATTTGGCAGATGTTTTTATCCAGAATGACTTACAAAATCGGAGAAACATAAATCCATCCACCGGATTAACATGGGTAATGCTGCTGATTGCCCAGCCAGGGAATAAAGATGCAGCACCATTACATTAATACACCAGCACAAGTTAACTAAGCAATAACCAATTAAAAACTAGGCTATAGGCCTGCATAACAAGCCATAAGAGCTAAATTATAACCAAAAGTAATGAAACATAACTTGACTAGTACAAATATGGGAGTAAAAAAAGAAAGATAAATAACTGATAATGTCAGATCAAGAAATATTTCTTGATATATATATATATATATATATATATATATATATATATATATATATATATATATATATATATATATATATATATATATATATATATATATATATAATCAACTACAGTAAAACTTGTTATCACTGATAAACATGATTTACACTCCAATGCTTTCATTACAGTGGATTAATTACAAATATAAATGGTTGGGATTTATATAGCATCTTCATCCAAAGCGCTGTACAATTGATGCTTATCATTCACCCATTCATATACACACACACAGACAGCGATTGGCTGCCATGCAAGGCGTCGTCAGGAGCATTTGGGGGTTAGGTGTCTTGCTCAGGGACACTTCGACACAGCCCGGGCGGGGGATCGAACCGGCAACCCTCTGACTGCCAGACGACTGCTCTTACTGCCTGAGCCACATCAGCCCTACTGCCTGAGCCATGCTAATAAGGTCACGGAACACACCGGTGTTATGCCACTTCCTGCTGATGACAAGAGAGCAAAAAAAAGTTTGTTCTGTAGTTACTGGCATATTTCTCTCACGACACAAGGCATATTGCCACTCCAGACACAGTTGTTTCAGCATTTCTCAGTGAGTATTTTTTTTTTTCAACCTTTTCAACGTTACATCTTAAAATTAAGTGCAGGGAAACATTTTGCTACGTGTACCATCAGCACTATCACTACCCAGGTAAA
Source organism: Conger conger (assembly GCF_963514075.1). Lineage (NCBI taxonomy): Eukaryota > Metazoa > Chordata > Actinopteri > Anguilliformes > Congridae > Conger > Conger conger. Next base: position 84,509,412 of record NC_083760.1, on the reverse strand, counting down.
AGGCTTTCATGAATTTGGAATATAATCCCTTGGCTATCCATATTTCCAGAGTATGTGTGTGCTTTCTTTCCAACATGCATTCATTATGGTCTGGACACCAGTCTGTCATTAAGCTTTCTCTGACATCCTCTTCAGGTGTTAGCTGATCCATATTTGCCTCTGTGCTTATTTCCCTTTTAATTTCATTATTTATTGTTGAAGTGCATGAGCCAGTGGTGTTTAAACAGGGTCATGTCCTTGCAAAAACAATACACTGAATAGATTTATGGTTGAGATAAAAAGATGAGGAGACACAGGAGACAATAGTTTCAGCTTGTATTTCCTGGTACTTACCGCAAAATGTGGTAAACAATATCAAAACACTGGGGGTGGGGGGCGGGGGGGGGGGTGACATATATGTTCTGCACAACAACACCTACGCAGAGATATTTCTGTACCCTGCAGATAAAACTAAAACTGGGGGTTTCCATCTTGCAGTGAATGCTGAAATATGAAATACAGAGAACCTTGATGTAGTCTTCTCTATATTTTAGAGACTCCTTTACAACTGGAAGCATTTTTTGTGTATCTTCTGTGGTCTGCCAGGTAGTTTGATGTCGCTGAGCTCACCAGTGTGTTTTTAATTCCAAGTGATGTACTAACATTTGTGTTTGAAAAGTGTTTTCAGCCGCAGAACTGCTGCTCACTGGATGCTTTTGTTTCATTATCTCTAAACTAGTACATAAAAATCCCAGGACGGCAGCAGTTTCTGCGATGCTGGTAGCACCCCCACCACAGCTAGCTCTAACAATCACACCACAGTCAATGTTACTGAACAACAGCAATATCTTTTAACTGCGAGGAGTCAGAGAAGTACGGGTTATGAGAAGACAAGAAGACATGACTGTGTGTCACGGCTGCGTTTTCAGTACAAGGAACTCCATGTGGCTCAGTGTGAGTGTGCTGGTGCTTCTGCTGCAAGGTGAGTCTGTCCCACAAAAGAAAGATGTTCAGTTAAGTTACGCTGCATTACGTTTGCTTTAAGTTACATTAAGTCAAGTCATGTTAGGTTAAGTTAAGTTACATAAAGTTAAGTTACGTTAGGTTAAGTTAAGAAGTTCAGTTTAAGGGAGAGCTGCAGACTGATAATTAAAGATATTAAAATGGATAAAGGATATAAAAAGATAAATTGTAATGAGTGGGAGGTGACAATCTTTTACTTGTCTTTCTTAACATATACTGTAAGCAGAAAATATTATCTTCTCACCCAGTTCAATATTTGTCTGCACTCTCCACTGATTGGATTAGTCATCAAAATGTATAAAATAAACACATATTTAATTTAAAACTCTACAAATACTACAAATTGCTAATCAATTAGTACTTTTCTGTAGCCTATATGAAAACTGTCTTATTAATGCTCATACTTAATGTAATCATACTTACCTGACCTGGACCTACCTGATATGAAATCATACATAAAAAGATACCTTGTTTCATTCAATCTCAAAGAGAGTTTGTAAGGAATAGCAACCTATCTGTCTGCCTAAATGTCCGTGGTCATGGCAGCCAATGTGCAACAGCTGTCTGTCTAACTTCAATGAACCGTGAGAAACTAGTTTTTAGACAACTATCACCTGCATTCTGAAAGGATTCTTTGGATTGTTTCCATAGAGGCACCCTTTTATATTGTTCCTTATGGATCCCTCCATCAAAGGTGTGAAGCATCAGAGCTCGGGGACAAATAACTATTTGGCAAGAAAAAGAACCCTTTAACTGGGTAGGGTTCTTCTATGGAATCACTGGATTCCGATTGGAACCATTTTTTTCTGGGAGTGTACTATAATCAGGATGCCATCAACAATATAATGAATAAAAAAACACTAATGTTGTTTTCTTCTTCCTTCCAGAAACCTCTGGGCAGATTGTGACCCAGACCCCAAGCACGGTCGTGTCGAAGCTGAATGGGAACGCCACTCTGTCCTGCAGGTTCTCCCACACACCGGACCAGGAGGTGAATGGGGTCATCCTGTACTGGTACCGCAAAAAGGACGAAATTGCCTACCCCACCTCCCATGCCCTACCGGAGTACCAGAACCGTGTCCAGACCATTGAACGCAGTAAGACCGCTGAGGACAAGTCCATGGTCCTGTTGAACGTAAGCTGGACAGACTGTCACAGGTACCACTGCCTGCTGTCATACGATATCGGGAAAAAACCGGAAAGGAAGAGGGGATCAGGAGTACTGCTCCAGCTGTACGGTAATCAGCATTTTTTTCTTTAAACATTCGCAAGGACAAAGATCTCCTTTATTTAGGTAGCAGTTACATTGGTTGTTTAGATTATGCCTTACTCAGCTAAGTAAGGGGAAACCTGTAACTGAGTGGCGAAGGTACATGACTTGATTACGTTACATTTTTAGCATTTTGGCAGACGCTCTTATCCAGAGTGACGTACAGTTGATTAGATTAAGCAGGAGACAATCCTCCCCTGGAGCAATGCAGGGTTAAGGGCCTAGCACAAGGGCCCAACGGCTGTGCGGATCTTATTGTGGCTACACTGGGATTAGAACCACTGACCTTCCGTGTCCCAGTCATTTACCTTAACCACTACGCTACAGGCCGCCCAATAAGATCCAAACAGCTGGGGATCGAACCGGCAACCCTCCGACTGTCGGACGACTGCTCTTGCTGCCTGAGCCATGTCGCCCCCGTGTGTGTGCGTGCGTGCGTGTGTATATGTGTGCATGTGTTCATGTGTGTGTGTCTGTGTGTGCGTGTGTGTGTGTGCCCGTGCGTGTGTGTATATGTGTGCATGTGTTCACGTGTGTGTGTGTGTGTGTGCGTGTGTGTGTGTACGTGTGTGTGCCCGTGCGTGTGTGTATATGTGTGCATGTGTTCATGTGTGTGTGTGTGTGTGCCAACTCTCGCCCCAGATTCTATGACCTTTGGCCGTGTCCCTGAGATGGGGAGCAGCCTGCGGTGTTCTGTGAGAGTGTCTCCGGACCCCGGCTTCCGTCTCAGCATGTTCCAGAACGGCGAGTACGTCCACACTGCCTATACCGTCACCCCCAGCCCCAACTACTCCACGCTGTCACTCATCCTCCCGATCCTCGACGGCGTGAGGTACGAGTGTCGACTCAATCACAGCTCTGATGTGCTCCTCAGGGAGGCCTACTACATCCCAGGTGAGTCCGCTTTTTAACACAGAGACGGCGTTTCCACACTGCTCTTGAAATACGTCTTTTCTTCTCACATTTAAAGTGCTTGTCAAGCCAGGAGGCAAAGACGTAGGCCTGTGCATACCTTTTTAACCCTATAAGGTATAAGATCACAAAGACAGTTTGTGAGTAGAATGTTCGAAGCTGAACGTTCTAGTGCTGATGTAACAAATGCTACTGGTAATTGAAACAATGGGGTTCTAGAACACAGACGTACTGTGTTTTAATAAACATTCCAAAATACGTATTCTTCAATGAGGGAAATGTACCAAAGGGGAAGTAATGAAAGGTCCTTTTATGTGCAGTATCCAAACTGTTATTCCCAAACGTGATAGCAGGAGTTCTGACCCAGAGCGAGGCTGTTTCTTCTCTTGTGCCGTGTGTGTCCTATGTCCAGCGTTCGTGTCTGAGCATGTCTGTTTCTCTGAACTTACAGAACTCCCTGAGCCAGTCTTCCTCTACGTGGCCATTCTGCTTGTGCCTTTCATCGTTTGTGTCATCTTCCTGACTGTGCTCCTCATCCAATCCAGGCACTGAGGAGAGGCTTCCTGCAAACATGTGTAACTGCCCAGGGGAAACCTTGTCTTTGCTTCCTCAGCATATTACAAAGAAAAAAGACCCAAACACAAACTACTTAACCGTGTTAAAATAACATGAATCGAGTTTAGATTAGTCGAAAAAGGGACCACACAGTTAAAAGTACTCTATAAAGAGTTGTTGTTGTTTTTTTTTGTTTTGTTTTGTTTTTACATTGAACTTTTTTTTTGTGTGGGCCTTTCCAACTGCCAATTTCAGTGCAGGATATACAAAGATCATGTACATGGTAAATGGACTGCATTTACTATATAGCGCTTTACAACTGATGCCTCTCATTCAGCCATTCATACACACACACTCACACACAAACGGAAACAGGCTACCATAAAAGGTGCCAAACAGCCTCTTAGTGGTCAGGTGCCTTGCTCAGGGACACACCAAGAGTGGATGATTGGACTGTCAACCTTCCGACCGCTCATATCAACTAAGCTAATATCGCCCACATACAAGGAATCTGCCAGTTGCTGTCAAAGGCCAAATGCAGGGAGAGCCAAACTGCCTGGAAACCACGGCTTGAAAACTTCTGTCATGCAATGTTCTTCCACCTATCACATCATTTAGAAACTACAGAGCCATGGGGGGAGGGATGTGAAAATGATGTTCCACTTAAGCGTATCGCGAAAGGCGTATTGCGAAACCACATAAGGTGTTGTTCCTCTCAAAGAGCTTGCTAACATGCTTATGCTTATTAAGGATGAAAAAAAAAAAAAAAACTTGTACTTGTACTTGTATATATATACAATATATATATATATATATGATGTATACTTTTACATAGATAAAACTATAAATGTACAGTAAATATCAATGAAAATTATTATTCTTTTTTAAATGATCAGACTTATAAAAAAAAATTATGCTTGGGGTGTTTACTTCTTTTTTTGGCATTGTGGATGTACTGAACGTTGAAAAAGCCTACTGAACTTGGCATAGCAAAAATGGAGAAATGAGCTTTCTGATAAACAATGTCTGAATGTCTGAGACTTATTGTACCATAGCGCTTCTGTGATTTCAACTGTATTGTAACTTCCCATTTGTATGATTTGACATTCTGACTCAAGTGGGAACCTACACTCAGTGAGCAATTCATTAGATAGACCTGTATACCAGCTTGTTAATGCAAATATTGAATCAGTCAATCATGTAGCAGAAACTAAATGCATAAAAACAAGAAGATGTGGTAAATAGGTTCAGCTGTTTTTCAGACCAAATGTCAGAATTAAATGTGATCTAAGTGACTTTGACCGTGGAATGATTGTTAGTTCCAGACAAGGTAGTTTCAGTATCTCAGAGACTGCTGATCTCCTGGGAGTCTCAAGAGTTTGCAGAAAATGGTGTGAAAAACAAACCAAAAAAACATAATCTGCGGGCAAAACGGCTTGTTAAGGCTGTTGAGAGAGGTCAGAGGAGAAGGGCCAGACCGGTCAAAGCTGACAAGGTGACAGCAATGCAAATAAGCACACATTACAACAGTGGTATGCAGAAGAGCATCTCTGAACACACAACACATCAAACCTCTAAGTGGATAGGCTACAGCAGCAGAAGACGTCTAAAACATAATAAATACCTAATAAAGTGCTTCCTGAGTGTATTGAGCTTTCAGTTTCTTAGTGCATCACTTCTTTTTCTTTGTTTCCTGGTTTCGGTTGAACAAGAACAGAAACAAAATGTAGGGTCCTCATTTCAGCTTGACAGACAGTCCAAACGGACAAGGATATGAAAATGTAAACATGGCCGTTAGCTTCAGTGGAAGCTATTTGCAGTTGAAGAATTGGATTCAGACCATAGAGTGTACATATGAGGTAGAGAGGGTAAGAATTGGATTCAGACCATAGAGCCTACATATGAGGTAGAGAGGGTATCGGCCAGTCCAAGGAAATAGGAGTATTTATAATTTACACCTTTGCTTGAAAGTATTCTAGCTCTCCACAAAATAAGATCTTGTATTGTAATTCTAGGGAGCTTAAAATTGACCCACACCCACATCACTGCTGATATAAAAACACCACAGATCAGAGAAGTTGGTTATGCTGGTGACCATTATGTTGGAAAGTTGATCTATCAGACAAATTTCCCACTAAAGACCCATAGGAAGTGCTAACTTCATTCTTTCAATGCCTACTCTTGTAGCCTGTCAATACCTTATCTTATAGCCAGTATTAGGTGTACCAACAGTCCAACAGTTCAGTTCAACACCATGTGTGATGTCAGAAGGATTGAGTTGAACATACAAGGGAGAAAAGATAACACAAACATTTGAATAGAAAACAGTAACAGTAAGTGTCTTTAACCCTCCTATTATGTTAAGATTTTAGGACCACTTTTTCTCACCCCAGCCACAGCATAGTGGTCACTATGCCAATGTCAGTATATTTATGACGAGCATTAATTAACATTGATTTTTCAGGATTCTTTGGGTTTGGACGTGTGGGCGCATTGAGATTTTGTGTCAGGTTCACAGAATCACAATAACTTTTGAAGTTGCCATCAGCAGTAGACAACCAATCCCAGTTAAGATCACCAGTAAGTATGCCCAGACAAATGAAACTATATGCCTGAAATACGTAAGACAGATCATTCTGATTTTAGCAGAAAGTTTATTCAGTTTATTATTTTTTCTTTGGTTTGCAGCCTTGTTACCATCTCCTCAAAGGTGGTCATACTTGCATTGAAATGTGCATGTATATACGGAAAATATTACATTACATGACATTTGGCAGATGCTCTTATCGTAGATACCTGGAGCAAGGCAGGGTTAAGGGCCCAACGGCTGTGCGGATCTTATAGTGGCTACACCGGGGATTGAACAACCAACCTTGCGTGTCCCAGTCATGCACCTTAACCACTACGCTACAGGTCACCCTATAGATGTAGATGTAGTTGTCACTGAAGAGATTGTTCCACTATTACTGCTGTGTATGTACTGCTGAAACACCTGGCTGACATTTCAGCGAACAACCTGCCCAGGTGTTTTTTGTTTGTGCCCCGTTACCACATATACAAAAGGGGCCACCTTTGGATTGGCATTTGCCTTGTTGGGGAAAATGGATGCAGGCAGAGGCCGAGGAAAAAGACGTCGCGGAAGAGCAAGAATAGTTGTGTCTGATGAATCAGAGCCACAGTTGTTGATCATGTGATAAATCATGGTCTATCCCTGAGGGAAGCAGGTTTGAGGGTTCAACCAAACTTGCCTAGATCCACAGTGGCTTCAATAGTGAGGATTTTCAGGCAAACCAGCAGGTACTATACAATATTTAGAGCATTCTGACTGAAGGAATTCAGTTGATGTGTATATTACAGTAGTACTGTGATTTGAGAAGTCTCTAGAAAAAGCAGATGTATCAGTGCACATTTGTCTTTGACTCACTACAGGACCCAGCGGTTACCTCACACAGGGGGAAGGGGAAGAATGTTTACGCCTCAACAGGAGGATGCAATAGTTGGGATGGTCATTGCCAACAACAGCATCTGGCTAAGAGAAATACGAAACAACATAATCGCAGACAACATTTTATTTACAAACATTGACAGTGTTAGCACAACAACTATTTCAAGAGCGCTACAGAAACATCAAATCCAGATGAAACAGTTGTACACTGTCCCCTTTGACAGGAACTCTGAGCGTGTCAAGGAACTCAGGTACCAATATGTCCAGGTAAGATATCTAAGGTCATTTTGAACAACACAGCACACAGGCATTTTCTTTGAGATTTTGCACAGTAAGCTATACAATTTGTGACATATTGTACCTTGTGTATTCTCAAATTTACTATAGAGAGTCATGGAGCTTGAGGCCAGTGAAACTGAACACACATTCATCTACGTGGATGAGGCTGATTTCAACTTGGCAAAAAGACGCCGCCGTGGACGGAATGTAATCAGGAGAAGGGCAACTGTAGATGTTCCAGGCCAGTGGGGGGCTAACATAACCATGTGTGCAGCAATATCTGTTGATGGACTGCAGCTGCATAAGGCCATCATTGGCCCATACAATTCAGCAAACCTTATTGCTTTTCTTGATGAACTGTTTGAAAGGCTTTCAGCAGAAAGAGAGCAAGAGAGTGCACCAGTATATGTGATTGCATTGGACAATGTGGCCTTTCACCACTCCCGCCAGGTCACAGAGTGGTTTACAGCCCATCCCAGGATGATGTTGTTATTCCTGCCACCATACTTGCCTTTCCTCAACCCCATAGAATAATTATTTTCTGCATGGAGATGGAAGGCTTATGACCACCACCCACATGACCAGATGTCACTCCTTGATGCAATGGCTGCTGGGTGTATGGACATAACAGTGGATAAGGCACGCAAAGAGATTTTTTCCTCGGTGTCTGGCAAAGGATAACATTTGCTGCGATGTTGATGAAAATCTATGGCCAAATGCAGAGGACAGGATGAATGGGCCAGGCCAACAGTAGACAAACAGTAGACAATATGTGTGAATTATTGTATACAGTGAGAATATTGCTATTTGGTATGCATTTGTTATTGATTGTTATGTATTGAGTAATTGATTGAATTAAATTTTCTTTTCTGAACAACAGTATATTTCACTGTGAACAAATACAGTAAACCCCCTGAAGAATACTGTCGCTTTCGATTTGTTTCTTTATCATATTTTACATTACACAGTAAAAATTGTTATTTTGGGTTTCCGATACAGTAAAACATTCATTAATTTACAGTTTACTGTAAATTTACATACCTTGAAATATTTGTGGATGCAAAAATAGAGGAAAGGAAAATACATAATATATGTATTTAGCAATGCTCCTAGTTGTTTGTGTTTTGCAGTTCATTGAACATTGAGTGACAAAGTGGTCTTATGGGAGAAAGCATATGCTATAGTTATGGCAGCATGAGTCACTTTTGGGTGAAATATTAAGTGTTTTGATGATTGAAGTGCATTTTGCACCAAAGGTTAACTGATGTGCTCAGGTGCGTGTTTCAAAAGCACACTGTGTGAAGAGTTTTGAAAAAGTGGACATGGTATTGAGACAAGTGTGAAAATGATTGTAAAAAACTGTAATATAAGTAATACTGTACAATATCTATGTTAGTTCTTATTAGTAAGTAGTGCTATGTATGAAGTATGACAAACAAATCCTGGTTAACCAAGAGGAAAGTCACACAGCTGACCTTTATTAGTAATCAGACCACACGTGGTAGACAATTGGAATCAGTACCGGAACGCAGGAATGACAGTAAGCAAGCCAGTACCACTAATAGTGGAATAGCTAATAGTGGTACAAGCAGAAACAGTCTGTTCCTGGGTTCCATTGGTGTCGCACAGCAATCTGCGGAGGACAAAGGAACGTTGTGAGATAAAACTCTCTTCTTCTGTTAACATCCTGTTTCCAGTTCCCTTGTGATCTTTAGTCTTTCCTTCTTCATTCTGAACATGAAAAAAGCATGTTTGTGGGTGTTTACTGGAACAAATCCATTGAGCAGTATCAATTTACACGTCTGAACACAATGCAATAAAAAGAGCAGCTTTAATATGTCAGTAATATCAATAACTTTTTTATTTAATTAAGTAAATAAATTTGGCACCAAACTTGGGGTTATCCCAATGTGGAATTCTCAAGTTGCAGCTGCATTCATGCTGCAAACCTCACTGCTGTTTCAAGACAGCATACACATCCAAGATTCTCCTCCGAAACACGTGGAATCGCCAGCTGCTTCTTTGCATGCCGCCGACAACAGCTAAGCTTGCCAAAGTCGAAAGGAATGCCTTTCTCATGTGGTAACTGTAACTGTAATCGACATGATGACTGACCAGCAAGGTCACTAGCAAGGTCACTAGATAAAACCCAATCCAACTGGACCTTCATCAATTACACATCACCCAAGATGTGTAGATCTACCGGCCACAGTTTCCACTGGCACTATGCACAGCATAGTGTCTTAACCGAATGAGCCACCTTGCAGCCCAATAACAGTAACCTTGATTGGAGGGGGGGTGATCATGGGAACACCAATAAGGATGTATCACAATATAGGGGGTCCTATTGGTAACTGCCCTTAAACTTATCAATTTTTAAAAACCTGATATGAAATTTTAACACTTTTTGATATCAAGAAAAATGATTAAATGCTAAAATGGCTTGCCATACACCTTAGCTTTATTTTGAGCAGTGCGCTACGTCAGGCTGCTAAGTCAGGCTTCAAAGCTCCCTCCAAAGGAATTTAATGCCTTGATGCCATGTCGAGTGTTTTGATGCTGATCATGTGAAAGCAGTAAACAGGGTTATCCAATGGTTACAATGGTTTCATTCCTGTTTTATTCAAGTGCAACTAAACTGACAAAAGTGCATTAAAAAAACTATGGACATGGATTCATATGAATGCCAAAAATGTGATGAACTATTGTGTCACCCCTGCTCCCACATGTTGTGCCACGTGGGTGGAGAACCCTGGAGGGACCCGCGCAGAGCAACCGCGCAGACGTCGCGCATTAGGAGAGGTCTGGGAAGGAGTGTATCTTCCTAGATGCCACGCTGTGGAAGTTGGTCTGGGCAAAAGAACCGACACGAGTGAATGGAAGCCACACCCCCTGGGGAAGAAAGAGACGACTGGCTGCCCCTACACTAGCCGAGATGCAAGGTGCAGAAGCAGAGGAGGGGTCCAGAGGGATGATGATGGAAGCGGTCATCAACGAGCTGGCCAGGTCCCAGCGGGCCCTGCAGGAAGCGGTGGTCGAACTCTGTCGCCTATCTCCTCGTGACGGATCGAGACGAACCCCCCGAGATGTGTTGATGAAAATGACGGGCCCAACAGGCCCAACAGGCCTACCGGGATATGGCCATGGCTGATGCCATCGACTACCTCAAGTTGAGGAAAGCCATCCTGGCCCGATATGGGTTCAGCCTACCCGCACGAGCCCAACGATACCACGACTGGTCATATGACGCCTTCCAGCCTGCCCGGTCCCAAATCGCCGCCCTGACCTGCCTGACTAGGAGCTGGCTGGCTGAGGAAGATGGGCCACCCCTGTTGGAGAGGGTGTTGTTGGACCGATGCACCCGCGCCCTACCGAAGGAAGCCAAACGGTACGTGGCACAGATGGGCCCCGCCTCTGTAGAACTACTAGTAGGCCTCCTCGAAAACCATCAGGTAACCCAGAAGATGCTCCAATCAGAACGTACTGAAACCCAGAGCCGCCCAACCAGGGGCCCACAGCCTGTGAAGCACCCACCGGCCCGCCCTGACCCAAATTGCCGGGGCAGACCCGACGCAGGGAGACCATGGCCCATGTGGGATGCTACAACTGCGGAGAGGAGGGGCATCTGGCCAGGAGCTGCCCTGGGAAGGAGGTGTCCATGCCCACCGCCAGTGGTGGGAACAGCCCACCGCACCCCTGCCTGTACATGACCACCTGCTGGGCGCACCGGAGTACGGAGGCCCCAAGATTCCCAATACGAGTGGGGGGCCAGGACACTGAAGCAGTGCTCGACTCGGGCAGCGCCATCACCCTGCTGCGACCAGACTTTGCTGGAGAAAAGAGGGGTGAAGAGGTGGCGGTGGAGTGTATCTATGGGGACACAAGGAAATACCCTACGGTGTGGGTGGACCTAATCACCCCACGGGGGACGCACTCGGTAAGAGCAGGGGTAGTACCGAATTTACCTGTACCTGTGTTAATGGGAAGACCCCCCAACCAGTCTGGGCAGTGACGTCCGGGGACAGTGAAGGAGAGGCCCTGCTATCGGAGAGGGAACGCCAACCAAGCGCCCCGGCCACCAGTGGAACGGTCACCGCGTCTGAAAAGGAGCTCGGGGAGGCCCCGCCCCTGGAGAGAGAAGTCCGTCAGGCCTTCTCGGAGGGCCCCCGAGACATGAGCGAGGAGACTGAAGCACCCACTCGCTTTGGCACTGCCCAACTAAACGAGCCAAAGTTTGCTCAAGCCTGGAGAGATGCACGAGACATTAACGGGGCACCACAAGGGGCGGTGAGTACACCAGCTTATCCCTTCTTCAGGGTAAAACATGACCTGCTCTATCGAGTCTGTAACCCACAGGGGGGAAGTCGAACAGCTGCTCATCCCACAACCGTTTGTGCCCCGAGTCCTCTACTTAGGCCACACTCACCTGCTGGGAGCCTATCTGGGGATGGAGAAGACCTATGAGAGGATCCTGGCGAGGTTCTATTGGCCCAGGGTGAAAAGGGCTGTGGAGGACTACTGCCGACACTGCGCCGTGTGCCAACTCCACAGCCCTAAGGTAACCAACTAATCCCCCTGCTGGTCATTGACGTACCCTTCAGGAGGATTGCGATGGACATCCTGGGGCCCTTGCCGAAGTCCAGCCGGGGACATCGGTACATCCTTGTGATCCTGGATTACGCAACCCGCTACCCGGAAGCTGTCCCGCTCAGGACCGCGACAGGAAAAGCGGTCGCCAGGAAGTTGTTCCTGCTTTTTAGCAGGGTCGGGATAGCGGAGGAACTCCTGACAGACCAAGGATCGTGCTTCATGTCAGGGGTACTAAAAGAGATGTGCCTGACGGTAAGGACGGCAAGGACTGGGACCAGCTCTTACCCTCTCCTCTTTTCAGTCCGAGAGGTGCCCCAGAGCACGACCGGCTCGACCTCGGGGTCATTGAGGAAAGCCGCAGTGCCTGGTCCAGTCCCGTGGTGCTGGTCCCCAAGCCAGATGGGAGCTGGCGGTTCTGTAATGACTTCTGCCGGCTGAACGATGTCTCCCTGTGTGACACCTACCCCATGCCGAGAGTGGACGAGCTCATTGAGCGGCTGGGACCGGCCTGATTCATCAGCACCCTGGACCTGACGTGAGGATATTGGCAAGTTCCCCTAACACCCCGTGCCAGGGAGAAGACTGCCTTTGCGACCCCCACAGGCCTCTACCAGTACACAGTACTCCCCTTTGGCGTGCATGGAGACCCAGCCACGTTCCAGAGGTTGATGGACCAGGTGTTGCAGCCCCACCAGAAGTATGCGGCAGCCTACCTGGATGACATCGTCATCCACAGCACCGACTAGGACAGCCATGTCGACAAAGTCGAAGCTGTGCTGATGTCCCTGAGGGAGGCCGGGCTCACGGCTAGCCCTACGAAGTGCCGGCTTAGATTGGAGGAAGCAGCCTATCTTGGCCACACTGTCGGGAGGGGGCGGGTGAAGCCCCAGTCGAACAAGGTCGACAGCATTGGCACCTGGCCCCAACCGGCCACAAAGAAACAGTTGAGAATGTTCCTGGGCCTGGTGGGTTACTATCGGCAGTTCATTCCAGAGTTTGCAGCCCGAGCAACCCCGCTACATGACCTCACCAAAAAGGAGCAGCCCAACCGGGTCCAGTGGAACCCCCTCGCCACTGCAGCCTTCCAGGACTTACAGGCCGCCCTGGGTGAGGAACCTGTACTAATCTCTCCCGACTTTCAGAAACCCTTCGTGCTGCAGACCGACGCATCAGAAGTGGGCCTGGGAGCAGTCCTGTCACAGATCCAGGATGGAGTGGAGCATCCAGTGACATACATCAGCAGAAAACTCCTCAGCCAGGAAAGGAATTACGCCACGGTTGAGAAGGAATGTCTCGCCATCAAATGGCCGGTAGGTAAATTACGATATTACCTACTTGACCGTGAGTTCTTGTTGGTGACCGATCATGCTCCCCTAAAATGGATGTACCTTAACCGGGACAGCAACGCCCGAGTGACCCGCTGGTTTTTAGAGTTGCAGCCTTACCAGTTCAAGGTGGAGCATCGCGCTGGGAAGCTGCACCAGAATGCTGATGCGCTATCCAGGAGAGAGGATGGCCTAGGGGCAGATGCTCCCGCCTGGGGCGTGGAGCTGAGGGGGGGAGTATGTGGCACCCCTGCTCCTGCATGTTGTGCCACGTGGGTGGAGAACCCTGGAGGGACCCGCGCAGAGCAACCGCGCAGACGTTGCGCATTAGGGGAGGTCTGGGAAGGAGTGTATCTTCCTAGAGAGGTGATGGGGAGATCAGCACCTTGGAGAGAGATCCCTCTACCTGCAGTCCAGGACCCCGGACAGCGCACGTGAGTGAGCAGAGTGGAAGGTACTGACTCAGCTGCAGCCTGTTTCCTAATGAGCAGGGAATGGTATTTAAGGCACGGTCGAGGCTGCAAACAAGTTCAGTCGGCACCATTCCTGAGCGTGTGAGAGTGTGAAAGGCAGAGAGAGGAAGGACCTTCTATGCCCTGCTGTACTGACCCTGAAGGAGACCCCACCTTTACGAACGGCAACCCCAAAGACCTGGAAACGGACGCCGGACACCTGCGCCCACCCACTGCACCTCCGGATCCACCCCGAGGCACCACACTATGTACAGATCAGAGAATTCATGTTTCACATGTATGTCTCTCTGAATTCCTTTGCAAATCTCAGTTTACTTTAACAAAACGTTTTGGCAGCTAGCTCCATAAGCAGCGTGCATCCTCATTTGACGTCCACACTTCAGCATTTATAAATGTTCAGTAGTGGCTCTAAAGGAGTACTTCTGCCTGGGGTACATTACCTGCTTCCTCTGGCTCCAATGTGAGGAATTCTGAAACAAAATGTGTCAGTTAACATGATGTGGCTACATGCAACTGAGAGGCAGTTAACAAGAAATTCTGCATACAGTGCAGTCTACTATAGTATTTGCACAGTGGTACAATTTCTGTGTTCCAGCACATTGGATTTGAAATGAAACGATGAAGATCAGGTCAACTTGCAGACAGCCACATTGAAGGGTATTTACAGACTTGGTTATCCATGTCAGAATTACATCCCTTTTTATTCATCATTTCTGAAATTCTGGGGACCAAATGTAATTGGACAGTTGACTTCTCAGCGGTTTCTGATTAGTCCAATGTCAGTCGCTTCCATATCATCGGTATAAGTACCCACCTTTCAGTATCAAGTCTTGATTCTAGGCTTTTGATTGCCTGTGCCAATGACAGTCAAGGGAGCAATTATGAGGCAAGACTAGATATAGTGAAAGCTATTATACACGTATAATGGTTTAAAACACCTGACAAATCAGAAGCACCAGAGATGCCAACTGTCCAATTACTTTTAGTTCCATAAAATGGGGGTATGTATAGGGATGTGATTCCTTCACGCATCACCTGATATGGATGTCAATATCCTCAAATTAAAGGGGACAGTGTGCACTTTAACCTCATATTTATTGTTTTAAATCCAATGTGCTGGAGTACAGAGCCAAAAGACCAGAATTTGTACCAACTGTCCAAATACATATGAACTGCACTGTAAATGTCCTGTAGTTGCTCCACAGCAGGGGTGCACAACAAGAGCCAATCCGTCTCAGTACTTTGTGCCAACTCCTGGTCTTATTTCATTGATTCACTCATATATGAGTACCGGCTACAGCTGCAGACTGCAATGTATCCTCATGATTTTACTGTGCTCAAGTACAGGCTTGAACCAGGGTCATTTATAATAACCTGTCAGCAAATTAAAAACAAGGCAATTGGTTGGGACAAAAAGCATTACGCAGACTCAGGACCGGAGTTGTGTACCCCTGCTCTAATGGAATACTGCTGTATGGGGCACATTACCTATTTCCTTTGGCTCTGACTCCAACATGGGGCATTCTGTAATAAAATTACAAGTGCTCTGAACATACACTTGCATTTCATGTTTAACAGATATTAACCTAACAGATATTACATTGCAAATACAGTGCCTGATCCTTGTGATAATTACAGCAATGTTAGTCGATGCGTGAGGCATTCCTGCTCACCTTCTCCAGTCTTTCTTTCAGACCTGAGGGCCCGTTCTGGTGTTTCAAAAATGAAGGTGAGACCTGCCACTGAATCGTTGGTCACCATGAAAACATGTTTTTTCTTGCAGACGTGGTACCATGTTCCAGAAGGGGGCGTGTAGATCCCACACTCTGGAATGGCATTGCCCAAGCTGCCTCTGCTCCACACTGGGCCGTTGCCACTAAGTGGTTGCCAGACTTTGGTTACATTTTCGCAGGAAACGTCCAAGCACTCCTTATCGCTACAAAGAGAAGCAACACAAATTGAGAGATTGTCATGATCTGCGTTTTCAGTTTTTTATTTTATGTCTAAGTGCCCAGCATTTTCGCTTTTTGTTTCCCTTCCAACCATCCATCGATTTTTCTATACTGCTTGTTCCTGGCCAGACTAGTCAGGGGGCTGGAGCTAACCCTCTTGCTGTGAGGCGACAGTATCCAACAGCAAGAATTTTCTTTAAATAAGACAATCTGCATTATCCGAATGTGTCTGCACATGCATAGCTGCAGTTTATCTAAAATTACACAATTATATTCATCAAATGTCTGATTACAAAATAAAATAGGCATACTAAAAAAAAAGTAACAACAAAGCTGTTATGAAGCAAAACTCACTTTGCATGGGCTGAACGTGCTGTGAAATCCCAGCTTCCACAGAGTATGAACCCAGCAACATGTGGCCTGCCAACAAACAGAGCTTATGAACCAAAAAAACACAAAAAACGGTAACCCATAGGCCTACACAATCAAGCAGGTCACGCACTCAATCAGTAATCCATTTATTCAATAAAATTCCTTACACAAAAAATTCATTCATTCAATAAAATTCCAATCATGTTTTTTGCGGCGGCATGGATGGTGCAGTGGGTAGCACTGCCGCCTCACAGCAAGGAGGTCCTGGGTTCGAATACTCTTTCCATGCTGAAGATGCTACTACAGGCAAAAAGTCCCAGAAACAAGCAGGAACTGAATATGGCTGAAGTACAGGTCTGGCAGATCATCACCAGACTGGAAGATACCCAGCAGCTGGTAGCCTAATGTCCATCAATACTGTCCAATACTTAAATGGAAAAAAACAACGAAACCATTGCAAACAAACGAGGAGAAGCACCAGCAGTAGAATTGTTTCTGTCAATCATAGAACAATTATCTAAAGAACACAGTGGCATTAGAGTCGATGCACTATTTTCTGTTTTGTTTTTATTGGACTGTATAAATGTATAGTTTTTGGTGGTTTAGCCTGATTTTTTTATAAAAGCAATGAAAAAATAATTTCGTTTGGTCCACATACAGTGCTCTTGTGTTAACTGTGAAAAAATGCTTGTTTGCAATTGTAAAATCTGTGAAACTAACCCGCAGTATGTTATAATTATGTTAATCTTTACAGTATTCTGATTTTTTTTTGATGACTCCACTCTCTTTTTCCACCTTTCCCTTTATTTAGAACCACAAAAGGACCATATTGAAATATGTATGAAATATTTAACCAATGAGTTTGGAAGTGCAAGATTTATTCAAAGATATGATTTGTTGGTTTTTGTTTTCTTGATCCCTGTGTATGACATCTGCCTGCTTCTCTGGTCTCTTCTCTTGTTTTTGTGGATATCTGTACCTCTGACTTATTTGGACTGACCTCCCAGTTCTTTTAACCCGTTTTTGTCTGCCCCTTCATCTGCCTTCATTAAAACCTGCCATTTCTTCATCATCCCAGTGTCTGCTATTGGTTCCTCTGTCCCCCCGCCGTGAAAGTCAGACATCAGGAGGAAATAGACTAAATTGAGGTCTGTTTAGAGAGGACTGTGAGTCCTCATTATCTGACAGCCATTATAACCATGCAGAAAACTTACTTGTTAGCAGGTGCAGCACAAAGATCAGATGTTTCACCTGTAAAAGAATGATCAAACAATATTAGAGGGTTTTCATTGTGCGCACCTATTTTAAAAAATGAAATTAAAATTCGGAAGCATTTGATATTTTTAACCTCCAACATTTCTTGTCGCTGTACTTTATAGGTGGTCCCTGAAATTTCAGAGCGCAGACGGATTGCCATAGACGTCATTGTATTTTCCCATTTTAAAAACGTAAGTAAAAAAAAAATGCAAAAAAAGATGCAAGTTCACTGCTTACGTTTCCAGGGTTCAAAAAGAGTTTTGGCAGTCATTTGCGATACTTTATAACATTTCCATTAATCAAGTCAGAACCATGGACCAACGTGGATGGTCACAGAATCAAATCAACAAGTCAACAAATCAACTAACGATAGTTGGAATGCTATGCTACTTGTGTCAGTATCAGAGGAAAAGAACAATACAATAAATGCACTGAATGTATTGTTCACTGTGCCTAATTCACTGAATGCATTTTTTACAATAAAATATGAATTAATATATCAAAATAAATTTATTTTCCAAGCTTTTGTTATATCTTTCAACTTGTCATTATTTTTTTATTTATTAATAGTATATTTATATTTATTGCATGTACTTATGGACGCAACTCCTCCTCCAGTTAATAAAACTAAACGGACCCATTTGGTCGCTTCCTTTGTTAAGGGATGCAATTTATACTTCCTATATCATAAGGTTTTTTAAAACAGACCCCTGACTTAACATTGGTGGAACGCTAGGTTTACAGCAGACCTGTCCAACAAATGAAGAAACAAATCGATAACTGCTGGCAGAATTTGCAGCGTCCTTTTAATTTGACTTATGATTAATGTCATAATGTCATACTAGCTCATATCAACACATGATCAAGACAGTTCATGTTGGAAAACAGCAAACATATGTACCAGCAGCACTCTTGGTATATCAGAAAATAACAGACATTGTTTCTATGAGGACAATGTCTTCCACTGCTCCGAATAATGGGAAAGTAACCAATTTAGCTAATCTACCATGATTTCCCAAACTTTCTAAATACGTTTTACATACGTCTAAAAATCCTTTTAACAACCAGCCGTACAAAGAGAGACTTATGTTAACTTGCGTTTTAGAGTGATGGTGGATCTCGTGGAGTCTCATTCGACTAGAGTCTCATTAGTCTAGACTTCCTGTTCAGAACTTCCGGTACACATCTGCATGCGTGTGCGTGTGAGGCTCAGGGCCGATGACGGCGCAAGAGTCAAGACCGAAGTCTGCTCCAAGCACAAAGACGGCAGCCAAAGTTGTGGTACAGGCAGGCAATGGTCAACAAAACAGAAGTCAATAATCTTTGGTCAATAAACAGGCTTGGATCGTAACGGGTAGACAATGGCTTGACAAAAACGCGAAAGAGAGGCACTGACGATTTCGCCAAGACATGACATGAAACTGAGCGTTATATGCAGGTGTAGACAGGTGCAGACAATGAGATTGTGAGCAGCATGAGAATGGACATCAGGATTGACAAGTTAACAAGGTAATTACATTACATTACATTATTGGCATATTGGCTTATCCAGAGCGACGTACAACAAAGTTGACGTACAACAAAGTTTTTTTTTTTTTAAACAAACAAATAAACAAACAAACAACAAAGCAAAAGTGACCAAACTTAACTATCCAAATACTGCTTACCTAGCCAACTAAAAATACCGAAACACAAAGTAAATCACAAAGACAACAATTAAGGTTCACAGGGAGGTAGGGAGGGATGGGGAGATACATTTGTTAGCTAGACCCATATCTTTAATATTCTATAGTCCATCCATCCATCCATTATCTGAACCCACTTATCCCCGATCAGGGTCGCAGGGGGGCTGGAGCCTATCCCAGCATACATTGGGCGAAAGGCAGGAATACACCCTGGACAGGTCGCCAGTCCATCGCAGGGCACACGCACCATTCACTCACACACTCATGCCTACGGGCAATTTAGACTCTCCAATCGGCCTAACCTGCATGTCTTTGGACTGTGGGAGGAAACCGGAGTACCCGGAGGAAACCCACGCAGACACAGGGAGAACATGCAAACTCCGCACAGAGAGGCCCCGGCCGACGGGGATTCGAACCCAGGACCTCCTTGCTGTGAGGCGGCAGTGCTACCCACTGCACCATCCGTGCCGCCTATTCTATAGTCCTTTCTGTGAAATCCTGTTCCAAGCAATTGTTGCTGTGTTTCTAGTGTGGGGTGGCCATACGTTGCTATTGACTGTCAATTCACAAGCAGCTCATTTGCATAGCTCATAACTCAAAAACTATAAATTGTTTCAAAATGAAAGGGGGTATACATTTGTTAGCTGGACCCATATCTTTAATATTCTATAGTCCTTTCTGTGAAATCCTGTTCCAAGCAATTGTTGCTGTGTTTCTAGTGTGGGGTGGCCATACATTGCTATTGACTGTCAGTTGCCACCCAGCTCATTTGCATAGCTCATAACTCAAAAACTATAAATTGTTTCAAAATGAAAGGGGGTATACATTTGTTAGCTGGACCCTTATCTTTAATATTCTACAGTCCTTTCTGCGAAATCCTGTTCCGAGCAATTGTTGCTGTGTTTCTAGTGTGGGGGGGGCATACGTTGCTATTGACTGTCAGTTGCCAACCAGCTCATTTGCATAGCTCATAACTTAACAATTTATAGTTTTTGAGTTATGGGCTAGGCAAATGAGCTGGTCGTGAATTGACAGTCAATGGCATTGCATGCCCTTACCACACTGTAAATACAGTAACAATTGCTCGGAACATGATTTTAGATAATAAATGTATAATTTTATATATATTATACTTAGATTTAATGTATGCCCCTTCATACTTGGCAACATTTTTTTCAAACAGTAAGCAGGTATGCAAATGAGCAGTTATTGAACCGACAGGGTCAAGCAATTTATGCTTGGCCTACAATATAGTCACTAGTCAAATAGCAAGCTAGTTGCTTGCTGACTTTTATAAGTTCTATCAGCAATGAATTTAAACAATGGTAATTATGTGAGGAAGCGCAGCAAACGCGGTAACTATGTTCTCATTATTTAACGTTACTCAGCAGCTCTTATTTTGACGGAAAATCACAGGAAGTTGAAACCGGAACTTCTGTACAGGAAGTCTAATTGTTGCCAACTTCACGGAGCTGACGGACTTAAAGGCTCCGCCATCCAGCGTTCCACAGAGCTTGACTAAAAAAAATTAGACTTCTTGTTCAGAACTTCCGATACACACCTGTGTGCGTATGTGTGTGTGTGTGTGTGGACTGCATTTTGTTTTTTGTTGACTTAAGTTCTAACTATTGTTAAATAATACATTTACTTTGTTAAACTTTCAAAACGTTGTTGTCTTTATTGAAGTTTTTACGTGTTTTTATTCAGAGATCCAACCGGAACTACAAGCAGACACTAGAGGGCAGTACAGCACATTAGTGACACCCATTGTCAAATTACTGTATTACAACACTCCCACTAAATTTTACAATGGCAATAAGGCACTTCACACTAAATTATATTAGCCGTGCTCTCCTTCACCAATAATGTCAAGATACTAATTCTTTAGACCAAACAAAAAAAAACTTCCAAGATTCCTTTTTTTACTACTTCTACCTTGCTTACCGTTTTCTTACTCAACAAAACAGTGCCTATTACAGTAAACAGTATTACATAGGGAAAAGCCCAATCTCTCTCCTAAGATATTCAAACTTCTGTTTAGTCAGTGGCTTGGTCAAGATATCTGCCTTCATGTAATTTGTTGGGCAATATTGCAGTTCTATTTGCCCATTCTGCACACATTCACGGATATAATGGTAGCGAATGTCTATATGTTTAGTCCTTGAGTGATCCACTGGATTCTTCGCGATTGCAATGGCTCCTTGGTTGTCCTCCAGGATCACTGTAGGCGTAGCATCCATTCCGAGATCATTCAGTAATCGTCTCAGCCAGATACTCTCTTGAGAAGCTTGACTGAGTGCTACATATTCAGCATCTGCTGTTGAAAGTGCAACTGTTGCCTGTTTCTTACTAAGCCAACTCACAGCTCCTCCACTCAGTAAGAATATTTTGCCGGTTGTTGAGCGGCGGTCATCCTGATCACCGGCCCAGTCTGAGAAGCCGATCAAAGTTCCAGACTCCAGCACTCATACTTGAGAGCAAGGTTTGCTGTACCTTTCAAGTATCGAAAAAATTATCTTCACGGCAGTCAGATGTGCAGCATCTGGATTTGCGTTGAACTTTGATATAGCACTCACTGCTTGAGCTATGTCTGGTCGTGTGGCCATCGCAGCATACAGCAGACTTCCTACCATGGACTGATAGGTATTTTGGTCCACAGGCTTACTGACACCATCACTCTTTTTCAATTTGACATTGGCATCAGCAGGGGTTGTGACAGGATATGCATTATACATCCCATATTTCTGACACAGTTCTTTGCTTTGTCTTGGACAACAGAGATGCCCAGGATATAGGACAGTTCGCCCATGTCCTTCATCTTGTAGCGCTTCTTGAGAGCCATTTTCAACTCGTTCATGCTAGCAATTGACTCCGTAATCAGAATCAGATCATCCACATAAACAGCGAGTATCTCAAGTTCTTGTCTTGATCTCACAAACACACAGGGATCTGATGTGCTCTGTTTGAATCCAATATCGTTCATGAACTCTGTGAAAGCCTTGCTCCAACAGCAAGGAGACTGCTTCAGTCCATAGATTGATTTCTTCAATTTGCACACCAGGTCTTCCTGCCCTGGTTTGATGTATCCCTCTGGTTGTTCCATGTAGATTTCTTCTTCCAGGTGTCCATTTAGGAATGCAGTCACAACGTCCATCTGGTGCACATGTACATTATTCTGGATGGCAAAGGACAGTAATGTATGAATTGAGCTGAATCGTACCACGGGTGAAAAGGTTTCATCATAGTCAGCACCATACAACTGAGAGTAGCCCTTGGCGACGAGTCTGCACTTGTATCTCTCCACTTATCCATCACTATGATGCTTAACTTTGAACACCCATCTTGATCCTATAGCCTTCCTATCCCTTGGTAAATCCACTAAGTCCCACGTCTCATTTTCCAGCAGGGACTCATATTACATTACATTACATTATTGCCATTTGGCAGACGCTCTTATCCAGAGCGACGTACAGTTGATTAGACTAAGCAGGAGACAATCCTCCCCTGGAGCAATGCAGGGTAAACTCCTTTGATGTGTATTCACCACCATTGTCTGTTCTCAGTTTTGTGATGTTCTGCCCACACTCATTTGAGAATGTTTTCTCAAATTCCTTGAATTTGCTAAGGACTTCACTTTTCTGTTTCAGAAAATATACCTTGCAGCATCTAGAGTAATCATCAATAAAAGTCACAAAGTACTTTTCTCCACCTATAGATTCAGTCTGCATGGGACCACAGATGTCACTATGAATCAGCTGCAACTTGCGTTTGGAACAAATTGCCACTGGCTTGTACGGCTTTCTAGACAGCTGATACAGTCCATCAGATCTTTGTGTTCCTATTCCTTGTAGAGTTCCATCTTTCCAACGTATGTAGCAGCGAGACTTCTTGAACTGCACTGTGTTTCCTTTTCTTGTAGCAGCTCCCAGTGAGAATAGATTTCCAGATAGCTTTGGAACATACAGCACGTCATACATTGTGACATTTTTTACATCACTGACTTTGAAAGTCATTCTCAGTCTGACATTGCCAAATCCTAGGGCGTCAACCACCCTGCCATCACCGAGTTTCACAGACTGTGCTTTTGAGAATTGCTGGTAGTCTTGAAGAATTTCTTTATCACATGTCATGTGCTTTGATGCTCCTGAATCAATCAACCATTGGACCTGTTGTGGCTTCTCGGTCGGGTTTGCGTCTTTAGCGACAAAGGCACATTCGGACGAGTCTTCTGCATCTTCACACACCATGCTTTTGGCCTTGTGGATTTTCTTTTTCTTTTTCCAACTTGGACAGTCACGCTTTATATGTCCTTCTTTCCCAGATTTGTAACATCTCCACGAGCTGGGTCTTTCATCGCCCACTGCCTTGGAGCTAGCCTGCATATCTCCACGAAACTGTGATGACATGGCTGATGCACCACTTGAAGTAGCACCACTGGAGCTATCAGTAGCATTCACTCGTGTTTGCTCTTCATTTATTAATGCTTGTCGAACAAATTGCAGTGTCAAATTGTCTATCTTTGTTTCTAGCGCAGTGACAATTGTAGCATAGCTTGGTGGTAAGCTACCCAGGAGTGTTACAATCTTGTCTTCCTCTTCAATCACGGAACCTATTGCTCCTAGCTGATCAGTCAGTTCCTTCATTTGTTTTAGATGTTCACTTAATTTTTCTCCTTCCTTCATTTCACATCTGAAATATTTTTTCTTCAGGAACAGTTTATTTGCCAGAGTATCTCTCTCAAAATGTCCTTTCAGTGTGTTCCACGCCTCTTTTGGTGTCTTGTTATTAGATACAACTGGGGTGTACTTACATTCAGCACTAACACAGAGAATGCCTTCTCTCTCCGTTTAGCAAATTCAGCTTCTACATGTGCGTTAGCATCCGCAGCTAGGATATCCGTTTCCATTAGCATGCCCCATAGTCCTTTCGATTTCAGCAAATGTTCCATTTGAAATTTCCACGTTGCCCAGTTCTCTGGTACGCTCAGCTTGTCAATAAACAGCTTATCTTCCATTGTGAATCCCACAACACCGTTTATCTAACACAAAACTCCATGTAAAAAACAGCTTTTTAGCGATGCTCTGGGCCCATAACTGTTATGTACGATCCAGGGAACCCAGACGCAGACCACAGGATAATCCAAAAGAGTAGTTTTAATGTCCAGTAGTCACAAGCCAAGAGATCCAAACACAGCCAAAAACGAAAAGCAAAAGAATAGTCGAAAAAACAAGCGAGAGGTCAAAATCCAGAAAATCACAGGGCGAAGGTACAGTAGGGCAAAAGCAAAGTCGAAGTCAAGGCAAAGGGGTGTCTTTCAAGAATCTCTATAACAAGGCTTACAAACAATCGGCACTTATCAAGATCAACATTCTGACAACGAAGCATACTGAGACTGAGGTTTAAATACAAGAGGGAAGGTGACAATCTAGGCGGGGCAGAGGAAAAGGTGGGCTAAACAAATGGACAACAGGTGGGGAAACACAATAGGGTAATGACATAATAACGGGAGGGAGACAAAAACGCGGACTGGATGCACGAAACAAAACATGCAAAACATACGGCTCCGGATTAGGGAGTAGACATTTGCATAGTTAGAAGACGTAGTGATAGTTAGAGACAGGTGCGAACACTTCGCTGAAACTAAACGAGTAATCAGGGATAGCATAGGGAGGCGGAGTTATAGAACAGTGCAGAAATACTAAGAGATAGCGTTAGTGAGTTAGTTTCGTGAATATTTCTAAACTACCCAATAAAAGTGATTGTTAGTTAGTTAGTTAGACAGACAGTAAGTGTATTAATCGGATTAGTACTGTACAAAACCTAGATTAGTAGTAGTTAGTAAGAATCGAGCTTTACAACATTTACCTATCAAGAAAAAGCAGGAAGTAAGAATCGCGAGTTTTAGAAAAAATGTTGAACCCCGAAAAACTACCGTAACCACCCGAATAGTGGGGCACGCAGACAGGGGAGTGACTAGACTGATAAACATTCAGATGTAGACATAACAGGGGAGGACAATAGAGAACTGAAATGGGAAAACATAAACCAGGTACTATGGGGAATGAATAATAAACAAGAATAAACATGAAAACATACCGAACAAATACAGAACATTACAATAACCTATTGAAGTTTTTAACCGTTTTTAGCCGAAACCCGGGATCCAATCTTCTGAAGCGGGACTGCTGATGGCCAATGGGACACGGTGTTTTTCCCTGAATAGGACCAGTGCACAACTAAGATACAGGTAAACAGTCACCTTTTTTTATAAAAGACTGTGAGGTCCATTGGCTTTTGGCAGTGCCTGTGAAGGAGTGACGGATACCTGTGGGTGAGTTGTGACTTTTTGAAAAAGTGTGATGTTGAAAAGCATGAGTATAGTGATGATAGGGAATGAGCCGTATAGCTAACCAAAACCCTTGAGAAGTCGTATTGGGTATAGTGAAGGTCGGTGCAGTGCATGCATGTGGGCGGACAGACTTGTCCATACTGACTCGAGAAACGTGGAATTTTTATGTGGAACAAGGACTTAATTTAAAGGCAAAAGACTCCTTTTAGAGGATCGTTCATATCACTTCCTATCCCTGAGAAGACCTTAGCGACCCAGATAAGGGGCAAGGCCCCCTTATTCGGTTCTTTTATTCAGTTTTGGGGGAAAAGCAAATGCACAAAAAAAGGTTGATCTTGTGATGTTGACGGACTGCTCAGAAACATTAGATAAGATTGTGACTCCCCTGGACCTCATGTTCAAACATTTAAAAGAAAAAATAAAAATAAAAATTATATATATATATATATATATATATATATATATATATATTGTGGTAACCCGCTGGTAGAGAGAGAGAGAGAGAGAGTAAAATTGGTGGAAAAAAATTAATTTATTATCATTTTTTTTCTTTTTCTTTTTTTTTTTCAGTGCTGGTGCCTTCAGGGCACTTCTTTAGTGTCCAGGACAAACGAAAAACATTCCCTTCTCACACACGGGAATCGGATCACAAAAAACGGTAAAAAAAGGAAACTAGAAAATAAGTCCGTGCTCAAAAAATTAGGGATTTCAAAAAAAGGTAACCAGTAAATTAGGGCGGACTTCAAGCAGCGGGGCTCACTCGCTCGTGTACGCTGTGGGGCCGTGATCTCTCCGGGGTGTCCCGGCCTCGGGAGTCCGCTTCCCCCGCCTAGGCATCTAGGAATTAAATGCACAGGTTAGTTGGCTTCTAGCCGGATTGATGTGCTCACGTGGCGTTCACTCGTTTGCACTGGCTCCGCGGGTCTCCTCTCTTTCGCCCCTGAGCCCCGCTCTGCTCCCGAGTTCGTCCTTTTGTAGGGTGTTGCTCTCCCCTCCAACTCGGTGCAGCTGTGCCTGGTTAATTGCGAGAGGTTAGTGGCGTGCATTCCGCACGCGTTTCGGTGGTGCTAACCTTGGTGTTGATTCCTTTTCCGGCGCGGCTCTCTCCAAGGTGCCGGTCCCTCAAATACGTCCACGGGAAATATTCCCCGCAAATTACTTTCCCCAGCTCCTGGTGCCGTCGCACAGCCCGCCCCTCTTCAGTGGTGTACTGATCCTTGATCGGGCCACCACATTTCCTCCCCCTCAGCTCCCAGCCCTCGGTGGGAGCGTTACTATAGAGGCCCTCGTTCATCCTGGACAGGGCATACGCGTTCCCCTGGAGTCTCCCGGCTCGGTGCTCGACCGTGAACTTAAAGCCCTGCAATTCCAGGAACCACCGGGTCACCCGGGCATTAGTGTCTTTGCATCGATACATCCACTTCAGGGGGGCGTGGTCAGTTATTAAGAGGAATTCCCTTCCTAGCAGGTAATATTTTAGCTTACCCACTGCCCACCTGATGGCCAGGCACTCCTTTTCCACCGTGCTGTCATTCCTCTCGTGCTTCAGGAGCTTCCTGCTAATGTAGGTGACGGGGTGTTCGGTGTCATCGTAGACTTGGGACAGGACTGCTCCCAGGCCGGTCTCCGAAGCATCAGTCTGCAACACGAAAGGCTTGGTAAAGTTAGGAGTGGTCAACACCGGTGCCTGACCCAGGGCTGCTCTCAGGTCTAGGAAGGCGCGCTCGGTGTCTTCCGACACTTCACAATGTGCGGTTGGTCTTTCTTGGTGACCTCGTGTAGGGGGGCTGCTCGAGTGGCAAAGTCGGGGATAAACTGCCGGTAGTACCCCACTAACCCCAGGAAGTTGCGGACTTGCCTTTTGGTGTTGGGCCGAGGCCAGTGCGTGATCCCGTCTACCTTCTGGCTCTGGGGTCGAACGCACCCCCGTCCGACGGTGTGTCCTAAGTAGTCGGCCTCCTCCAGGCCCAGGCGGCATTTAGCGGGGTTAGCTGTGAGGCCGGCCTCCCGGAGTGCCCCCAGCACAGCCTCCAGCCTCTTCAGGTGGCTCTCCCAGTCAGCACTGTGGATCACAATGTCATCTAAATAGGCGGCGGCATACTCCCTGTGGGGCCTCAGTATTTTTTCCATGAGGCGTTGGAAGGTGGCGGGGGCTCCATGGACTCCGAAGGGAAGGACCCGATACTGGAAGAGGCTGTCCGGGGTGGAAAAGGCCGTCTTCTCCCTCGCCTGTGGTGTCAGGGGTACCTGCCAGTATCCGCAGGTGAGGTCCAGGGTGCTGATGTAGCAGGCTGGGCCCAGCCGCTCAATCAGCTCATCTATACGGGGCATGGGGTAGGCATCGTACCTGGATATTTCGTTCAGTCGCCGAAAGTCATTGCAAAAACGCCAACTTCCATCGGGTTTTGGCACGAGCACCACCGGGCTGGACCAGGCGCTTTGTGATTCCTCAATCACCCCCAGCTCCAGCATCCTCGCCACCTCCTCCCGGATGGCCTGTCTTCTAGCCTCCGGAATCCGGTATGGTCGCAGCCTCACCTTCTGCCCCGGCTCGGTGATGATGTCGTGCTGGATGAGCGTGGTCCGGCCTGGGAGAGGGGAAAACACGCCCCGATGTCGACTTACCCCCTCCCGGAGATCTTGGCGCTGTCGGTCCGTTAAGTGTTCCCCGGTGGTCACCTCCGGTGTTCCGGTGGCGCCCCCTGCTGTTAGACATAGGGGAGCAGAGTCGTGCACGGGTTCATGCCATTTTTTTAATAGGTTGACATGGTAGGTCTGGAGGGTATGTCTCCGCCCTACCTGCCTTAGGGTGTAATTGACCGGCCCGACTTTGGCGACCACTTCGTAGGGACCATGCCACTTAGCCAGGAATTTACACTCACTCGTGGGGACGAGTACCATTACCTTCTCTCCGGGTCGGAACTTGCGCACCTGGGCATTTCTGTTGTAGAGCCGGGCTTGCTCTGCCTGGGCCTTACTCATGTGCTCCCTCACCATCGGCCAGATTTTCGCCATTCTTTGGTCCATGTTCGCCACATGTTCCACCAGGGAGCGCTGTCGGGACGGCTGTTGTTCCCAGGCTTCTTTGGCCAGGTCCAGCAGGCCCCGGGGCCGCCGCCCGTAGAGTAACTCGAAGGGAGCGTATCCTGTAGACGCCTGCGGAACCTCACGGATGGAGAACAGCAAGTACGGCAGTAAATGATCCCAGTCCTTACCGTCGGCGGCCACCATCTTCCTCAACATGGACTTCAGGGTCTTATTGAAGCGCTCCACCAGGCCGTCAGTCTGGGGGTGGTAGACCGACGTCCGCAGTTGTTTCACTCGCAGCAGCCGACACATTTCTTTCATTACCCTGGACATGAAGCAGGACCCCTGGTCAGTTAGTACCTCCTCCGCAATCCCAACCCTGCTGAACAGTAAAAACAGTTCTTTTGCCACATTTTTTCCTGTCGCGGCCCGCAATGGTACAGCCTCAGGGTAGCGGGTGGCATAATCTAAAATTACCAGAATATAGCAGTGACCCCTGCTAGACTTGGGTAGGGGCCCCACGATGTCCAGGGCTATCCTGCGGAAAGGTACATTGATGATGGGTAGAGGGATACGTTACCTTTGGGCTATGTAGTTGAGAAACCGAGCAATGCTGGCAATAGTCCTCCACAGCTTTTTTTATGCCCGGCCAGTAAAACCGGGTTAAAATCCGCTCCATCGTCTTCTCGCGCCCCAGGTGCGCCCCCAACAGGTGGGTGTGGGCGAGGTACAGGACTTTGGAAGTGTGGGTCTGGGGGACAAGTAGCTGTTCCACTTCGTCCTCCTTAACCCTACTCACACGATACAGTAAGCCATTTTGTACTTTAAAATAGGGTATGGTCAGCCTACTCACCCCGCCTTGGGGAACGCCCTCGATAGAGGCTGCAGTTTTCCAGGCCTGGGCGAGGAGGGGGTCTTGCAGCTGGGCGGAGCCGAACTCTGTTGGCGCCCCCGGGGTCTCTCGTGGGAACCCCGAAAATTCCCCTGTGCTGCTGTGTTCGGCCACCAGGGGTTGCTGTGGGGTCGATCCCTCCGGGGCGGTATCAGTGGTCCCGGTAGGGGGTGGTGATGGGGGTCTTCTCCCGGCGGGGGTCGGGGCCTCCTCGCTGTCACTCTCTGCGGACGGGGCTGCCCAGACCAGGTGGGGCCCCCGGGGTCCTCGGCGGCGGGGTCTTGGGGTGGCAGCCGGTCTCCCGGGGGTGGGTCTCTCCTCCCAGTAAGTGACGAACAGTGGACAGTCCCGGCCCAACAGCACCTCCACTGGCAAGTTTTCAACTACGCCCACCTTCCCAGTGAATTGCCCCCGCGGGGTGGTGATGGTTACCTGGGTGGTGGGGTAGTGTCTCACGTCGCCATGGATGCAGGTGACCGCGATTGTGTCACCTCGCCCCTTTCCTGCTAGGCCAGGCCTCACCAGGGTAATTGCACTTCCGGAGTCCAGCAGGGCCTCTGCGTCGTGGCCCCCAATCAGGAGGGGCAGCCGTGGGGCAGCCGTGCCCTTGTGAGGCCAGCACGTGGTGAGGTAGTGGCAGGGTCCGCCCATCTCGGGGGCAGTGGCCATGGATTCTTCCCTCCCCGGGCAGTCCCGGCTCAGATGGCCCTCCCGGCCACAGGCGAAGCAGCGTCTCGTCTCCCTCTTTCGGGCCGCCTCGACCCTGTCCTGCTCCGTCCACTTAGGTCTGGTCCGGGGCTCTGGTCGGGCCGCAGCGGGGGGTCTTCGGGGGCTATCGGGTCGCGTCGTTCGGATCATCTCCTGCGCCACCTGGTGGTTCTCCAGGAGATTGACCAGGGCGTCGATGGTCCGGGGCCCTTGTTGGGCCACGTACTTCCTTACGTCCAGTGCCAGGCCCCGGACACAGCGGTCCAACACCACCCTGTCAAGGAGGGGCGGTCCGTTGCCCTCCACCAGCCAGCTCCAGGTCAGCCGCCCCAGGTCCATCACTTGGGCTCGCGCGGGGAGGGTGGGGTCATACGTCCACCGGTGGAACCGCTGGGCCCGGGCCGGCAGGCTGTAGCCGTACTGTGCAAGGATGGTGGCCTTCAGGGTTGGGTAGTCATGGGCTTCAGCTGGGGGCAGGCTCCGGTACGCTTTCTGGGCCTCCCCGCTGAGGAAGGGGGCGAGGATGGAACCCCAGGCATCGTGGGGCCATTTCTCCAAATGTGCCGTCCGCTCAAACGTTTCCAGGTACGCCTCGACCTCATCGTCCGGTGTCTGCTTGAGTAACAGATCCTTTGGCGCTCGGGGGGGCGCCGCCGGTCCACCCTTCTGGCAAAGTTCCGCCACTGCCTTCTGCAGGGCGCCTTGGGAGCGCAGTAGCGCGTTGATGGCTTCCTCCATGTTAGGGGGCGGGGCTGAATTTTATCCTGGGTCTCTCACTCACGGTAGCTGGGTCCACGTGCCCGCGTTCTCCACCATATGTGGTAACCCGCTGGTAGAGAGAGAGAGAG
Source organism: Conger conger (assembly GCF_963514075.1). Lineage (NCBI taxonomy): Eukaryota > Metazoa > Chordata > Actinopteri > Anguilliformes > Congridae > Conger > Conger conger. Next base: position 84,478,471 of record NC_083760.1, on the reverse strand, counting down.
AGAGTAAAATTGGTGGAAAAAAATTAATTTTTTTCTTTTCTTTTTTTTTTTTCAGTGCTGGTGCCTTCAGGGCACTTCTTTAGTGTCCAGGACAAACGAAAAACATTCCCTTCTCACACACGGGAATCGGATCACAAAAAACGGTAAAAAAAAAGGAAACTAGAAAATAAGTCCGTGCTCAAAAAATTTGGGATTTCAAAAAACGGTAACGGTTCACTCGCTCGTGTCCGCTGTGGGGCCGTGATCTCTCCGGGGTGTCCCGGCCTCGGGAGTCCGCTTCCCCCGCCTAGGCGTCTAGGAATTAAAAGCACAGGTTAGTTGGCTTCTAGCCGGATTGATGTGCTCACGTGGCGTTCACTCGTTTGCACTGGCTCCGCGGGTCTCCTCTCTTTCGCCCCTGAGCCCGCTCTGCTCCCGAGTTCGCCCTTTTGTAGGGTGTTGCTCTCCCCTCCAACTCGGTGCAGCTGTGCCTGGTTAATTGCGAGAGGTTAGTGGCGTGCATTCCGCACGCGTTTCGGTGGTGCTAACCTTGGTGCTGATTCCTTTTCCGGCGCGGCTCTCTCCAAGGTGCCGGTCCCTCAAATACGTCCACGGGAAATATTCCCCGCAAATTACTTTCCCCAGCTCCTGGCGCCGTCGCACAGCCCGCCCCTCTTCAGTGGTGTACTGATCCTTGATCGGGCCACCACAATATATATATATATATATATATATATATATATAAATAAATACAATTAAAATTAAAATAAAATGGGTGGCCAGATAAGACTGGAACATTTAAACTTGATTGCTTGGAGAGTGTTGAGGTTGTGTTGATTGGAGAGTTGATGAGACGGGTGCGTGGGGGTTGGACCCAAAATGCACGACTCAGAAACAATAGTTAGATAAAGTCCCGTCAGGACTTTATTCGGGACGAATCCCAGGAGCGTAGTCAAAACAAGCAAAGACCATACATGTAGATCCAGCCAAACAAACAATAAACAAACAAAAAGCCCGGTGCCAATGGAAGAGGCGAACTCGTCGTCAGTAGACGTGCAGGGAGGTCTGGTAGCAGGAGAGATGTCAGCGGGGCAGAAGTACAGGCGGACGGCAGGCAGGGTCGTAGTCGAGGGCGATGCAGAATTCGAAACCATAAAACAATCAGCGAGGCAAAGGTACAAAAACGGTAGGCGAGGACGTGGTCAAAAACAAACGATGGTAAACGAAACAGAAATCAATAAACGATGGTCGGTAAACAGGCTTGGATCTTAACGAGTAATCAATGACAGTAATGCTCAAGAGTTGCTTTGACGTACAAGAGACAGACAATTTCGCGAAGAACAGTAGTGCGACTGGGCTATAAATGCAGGTGTAGACAGGTGTAGACAATTAGTTAGAGAGCAGCAAAGTAATGGAAAACAGGTGCGATGGATGACAAGTTTAACAAGGTAATTAGTAATCGTTAGTAATAAACCTATCCTGCCATTAGTAAATTAGTAAATTACATGCACGAGAAACGTAAGGTAACATGAACACAGGATTAGTTTGTTAGTTTTACCCAATCCTGATCTAGCGTTAGTAGTTTTAGTAAATAGACAAATGGAAACAATTAGGGTGTGAGTGACAGAAAGAGAGAGAGAGAAAGCCGGAACGCAAGGTTTGCGGAAAGACATGTAAAAGTGTATGTTTGAACAATGACCAGTCAGCGTAACAATAAACATAAATCAAAACATAACACTAAACGAACTAAGACGATAACCACTCAACATAACAAGGTAAAATAATCGTAACTAAACATAACTAGACATGCCAAGAAAATGAATCGTAACAAGAAACAAACTAAACAACATGACAAACCTAGACTAACATAATACATGATAAGACAATACATGACTAAGACAAAATGATACATACATACAACATAAAAACAAGGCAAGACAGACCTGAAACGTGACAGGACCCCCCCCTTAACGACCGACTCCTGGCGGTCCTTTGAATTTGTCAGGGTGGTCACGATGGAAGTCCTTGAAGAGTGAATTGTCCAGAATGAGACTGGGAGCGACCCAGGAATGCTCCTCAGGACCATAACCCTCCCAGTCTACCAAGTATTGCACCCCCAGGGTAAGGTGTTGTGTGCGTATTCCACCCAGGTAAGCATCTTGCTCCAGGCGGCTGGATTCTTGGCCGATACGCAGCGTAGAGCGGCCCCCAGGTCCTGATTGGCCCTCTCAGTTTGGCCATTGGACTGAGGGTGGTAGCCCGAAGAGGGGCTAGCTGTGGCCCGAGGGCCACGCAGAACGCCTTCCAAACTTGAGAGATGAATTGGGGGCCGCGGTCTGAATGATGTCCGAGGGAAGTCCGTGGATGCGGAAAACCTCTCTCACCGGAACATCAGCGGTCTTTTGGGCGGTGGGCAATCCAGCCAGGGGGATGAAGTGTGCCGCTTTGCTGAATCGGTCCACCACAGTCAGGATGGTGGTGTTACCCTCGGAAAGGGGAAGTCCGGTCACAAAGTCCACTCCGATGTGGCTCCAGGGTCGGCTGGGCACCGGCAATGGTTGAAGCAGTCCAGCTTCTGGTCCTGGTGAGATGCTTTGCTTCTGGCGCATGTGGTGCAAGCCTTGATGAAGCGTCTGGTGTCGGGGATCATGGAAACCCACCAGAATTTCCTCTTCAGCACCGCCAAGGTGCGGGTAAAGCCGGGATGGCAAGAAAGGAGAGATGAATGGGCCCATTGCAGCACCTGTGTCCGAGCGGCTGAGGGGACGTATAGGCGTAATCCGGGGTTGGGCCTGGGATCGGGTTCCTCCCATAGAGCCCTCTGGATCACCGACTCGATCCTCCATGTGACGGACCCCACGGTGCAGGAGGCCGGAAGGATGTTCTCAGGAACCTTACGCTCAGGACAGGTGTTAAATTGGCGAGAAAGGGCATCCGGCTTAACGTTCTTAGAACCCGGGCGGTAGGTAAGTGAGAAGTTGAACCTCCCGAAGAACAGTGCCCATCTGGCCTATCGGGAATTCAGCCTCTTGGCTGTCTGGAGGTATGCCAGGTTTTTGTGGTCGGTCCAAACAATGAACGGCTTCTCGGCCCCCTCCAGCCAATGTCTCCATTCCTCCAACGCCAGTTTGACTGCCAGCAGTTCTCGATTACCGACATCATAATTCCTCTCCGCCGGGGACAGCTTCTTGGAGAAGAAGGCGCAGGGGTGCAGTCAGTTGTCCGCGGCCGCCACCTGAGAGAGCACAGCTCCCACCCCCGTGTCGGAGGCATCCGTCTCAACCACAAACTGGTGGGTAGGGTCGGGGTGTACCAGGATGGGAGCGGAAGAGAAAAGTCTCTTGACCTTGGTGAAGGCTGTCTCAGCTTCGGGGCTCCACCGGAATGGCACTGCAGTGGACGTGAGCTTGGTTAGGGGGGAGACCACTTGACTGTAGGATCGGATGAATCTTCGGGAGAAGTTGGCGAATCCCAAGAAGCGCTGGAGTTGCTTACGTGAGGTGGGTGTGGGCCAGTCGATGACCGCCAGAATTTTCTTGGGATCCGCCCTGATCCGTCCCTTCTCAAGGATGAACCCAAGGAACTCAACTGTGTCGGAGTGGAAGACGCACTTCTCCGCCTTGACGAATAGTCTGTTCTCCGGGAGTCTCTGTAGCACTTGCCTGACGTGTTTCTCATGATCCTTGGCATTAGTCGAGTAGATTAGGATGTCATCCAGGTAGACGAACACATGGCGGCCCAACAGGTCCCGAAGAACATCATTCACCAGGGCCTGGAACACAGCAGGAGCATTGGTGAGGCCGAATGGCATGACCAGGTATTCAAAGTGTCCGAGAGAAGTGTTGAAGGCGGTCTTCCATTCATCGCCCTCACGGATACGGACCAGGTGGTAAGCGTTGTGGAGATCCAACTTGGTGAAGATGGTGGCCTCGTGAAGAGGATGGAACGTGGAGTCCATCAAGGGCAGAGGATACTTGTTCCTCACCGTGATGTTGTTCAGCTCCCTGTCGTCGATGCACGGGCGTAGGGAGCCATCCTACGAAGAAGAATCCCACACCGACGGGAGAGGAAGATGGGCGAATTAGTCCGTTAGCCAGGCAGTCACGGATGTATTTCTCCATAGCCTCCCTTTCTGGTCTGGAGACGTTGTATAGGCGACTTGAGGGGAGTGACGAACCAGGAAGGAGCTCGATGGCGCAGTCGTAGGGTCGATTAGGCGGCAGTGACTGTCGTTTTGGAGACATGGTTGAGGCTGTGTTGATTGAGTTAAACCTGATTGCTTGGAGAGTGTTGAGGCTGTGTTGACATTTAAACCTGATTGCTTGGAGAGTGTTGAGGCTGTATTGATTGAGTTAAACCTGATTGCTTGGAGAGTGTTGAGGCTGTGTTGACATTTTAAACCTGATTGCTTGGAGAGTGTTGAGGCTGTGTTGATTGAGAACGAAAAATTAGATAAAAATATGTACCGACCACATTTTAATCAATGGAGAATTAAGTTGCAGAGGCATCAGGACAGGCTTGGCAGAAGGACTGAAGCTACCAGGAAGAAGCAGAGAGGGGTGCCCGGGAAGGAGGAGCTTCCCAGTGACGCAGAACCAAGCTGCCCTGCCCTCATTGAGAAACCACCACCTTATGCTGGAGCTTCCCCTGCTGGAGGAATGTACCCTGACATTGAGGAGGTCCAAATGATGGTAAGTCAAGTAAATCAATCTGACACTTCCATTACAGATGGAAGGAGACCTGCAGGTCGAAGGACAACTCAGAGAAGGGACTTATCAGGCCAGCTGAGCACCTCCTGTCCTCCCCACCAGAGGGACACCGGCAGCCCTTCCAGAATTCAACACCCCTCCATGCAAATTGCCTGTTCATTACAGAGTGATGACCTACACGACAGCCAGCTGTTTGGAGGAGGATCCATGGCCCATCAGGAACCTTGCCAGAAGCAAGAGCACCCCCTAAAGGCCGGAACTGGAAAAGAGACTTTTATCCTATAGTTCCAGACCCATCAACAATACTCACCAAAACCCAACCTTGAACAACCCATTACACTGTCATAGACTTGTGCTCATCATTTTTGTTCATCCCCTTACATGAACAATGCCAAGCCCTTTTTGCCTTCACCTACAGAAGGCAGCAATGCATGTATTCCAGGCTGCCACAAGGATGTGGCTGCTTGTGGCTCTTGGGGGGCCACTTGGGCATGTCGTGGGTTTTTAACAGCAACTGGTACACCGGTGTAAAAAAAAAGAGATCTCTGCCTTACTCAAGGTAATAAAACTACCATCAAAGCTAGCCGTGATATAATAAAATATAAGACCCTGTTTCCCAGGGCAACACACACGCGGATGCTGCAGCTAAAAGAGCTCCTGACCTACCATCTTGGCCTGATCAGGCCCCTGTACTTGAAATACAGGGATTTACTTTTTACTTTGGTACAGTAGTCTGCCTCCACAACTGAGCAAGAACTCTGGAAATTCAGAGGTTGCTCTAAGGATCCTGTCACTGACATATGGCGCCGCAAGTACACGGGCAAAGTTGTTGCCCCAAACTCCCTGTTGCAACTCCTGTGCAGATTGTCTCAGGGTGTGTGCTGTATCAGGTAACACAGTGTGTGAGCGTGCATGCGTGCGTGCACGTGTACGTGCATGCGTGCACAAGCACAGTAGCACACACATGCACATTAGTGTTACGCCACCTGTAGTGGAGCCGACAATGGCAGTATTCTGGTCCACAGCCTCCAGGAACTGGCGGATGACCAGGGGGATGCTCTGTATTCTCTTCACCTCCTCCTGGGCGTGCAGGAACTCCTTCTTCAGGTTCTTCTGCTCATCTTTGATGTACTCCTCCTGCACCTCCAGGAACTCCAGCTCCTGCTGCAGCTTCTATTGGGGGTGGGGGGTGGGGGGGTGGGGGGGGGCAATGACATCAGCAAAAGCAGCTGAAAACACCATGGGGTCGACATGGGCGTGACTTGGCTCAGGTAGTAAGAGCAGTCGGCTGGCAGTGGGAGGGTTGCCAGTTTGATCCCCCGCCCAGGCTGTGTCGAAGTGTCCTGAGCAAGACACCTAGCCCCCAAATGCTCCTGACGAGCTGGTTGGTGCCTTGCATGGCAGCCAATTGCCGTCGGTGTGTGAGTGTGTGTATGAATGGGTGAATGAGAAGCATCAATTGTACAGCGATTTGGATAAAGGCGCTATATAAAAGCCAACCATTTACCAGAGACACTGGCAGCTACACATGCTAAATATGAAGTGAAAGCCAAGGATACATTGAGTGGTTAAATGAAGTAAAGAACACAGTCAAACAGTAAAAAAGTAAACAATAATAAAAAAAACTATGGCATAACTTCAATCCATTATTCTTTTTTTTTGTTGTTGCAAGAAGTAGGCTAGTTCTATAATGACTCCCTTTAGATTTCATTTTTCTTTGTCATTAGGAATATGTATACTAATAACAACAGGAGGGATTAAATTAACTGAAAGCTGCAACAAACACACTTAGGGAAACTAGCAGATACTATGCCAAAGTTTTTTTATTCATTCATGCTGTTGTGATTTCATTCATGAATTCAACCATTTAGAGCAGGCACTCACACTTTAGTGGCATCTTTTTGAGCCAAGACTAAAGTCCCCCCAAAATAACTGCCAATATCACTGCGTGAGCCTAGTGGCCTAATGTCTATAAAAATGACTGTAGACAAAATACTTGCCCATCGTTCGGCAAGCCCATACCTGAGCTTTTTCAACAATCACCCCGATCTCCTCCATGTTCGTTTTCTTTTCACCTAGCGTCTTGACGTTACCACGTACATAAAAGCGGAAGTAGCGTCACTGTCAAACATTTGCTAGGGTCTTGTGGGTAGTGTAGTAGTGTCTTTTTAAAGCCAACCGTTCAAATTTGCTCAATATCAAGGTGTTCGCATAAACAGTACATGCAAGCATAGTGCCTAGGAGTTATTCTTAAGAATACCATACCATTTACATCATACAGGAGTGAACAATTACTGTCCGTATGTAGCGCAAAACAGTGATTTATGAATGCAACATTAGTGTGTATGTGTATCATAAATGATTAGGCATATTATCTGCGGCCAAAACCTAAAAATACACCATATAAGGCCACGGTCATGCAGCATGTGTTGACAATGTTATCAACAAGCAATGTTTAAATACTGAAAAACACCTGCTCTTTTTCAATCACTGTACTGGCGATTCCAACACTGAGCAGCAGGTGTCAGGTTAGACATTACATTTACATTAATTTGGCAGATGTTTTTATCCAGAATGACTTACAAAATCGGAGAAACATAAATCCATCCACCGGATTAACATGGGTAATGCTGCTGATTGCCCAGCCAGGGAATAAAGATGCAGCACCATTACATTAATACACCAGCACAAGTTAACTAAGCAATAACCAATTAAAAACTAGGCTATAGGCCTGCATAAGCCATAAGAGCTAAATTATAACCAAAAGTAATGAAACATAACTTGACTAGTACAAATATGGGAGTAAAAAAAGAAAGATAAATAACTGATAATGTCAGATCAAGAAATATATATATATATAATCAACTACAGTAAAACTTGTTTCATCTTGAGTTATCACTGATAAACATGATTTACACTCCAATGCTTTCATTACAGTGGATTAATTACAAATATAAATGGTTGGCATTTATATAGCATCTTCATCCAAAGCACTGTACAATTGATGTTTATCATTCACCCATTCACATACACACACACAGACACAGACGGCGATTGGCTGCCATGCAAGGCGTCGACCAGCTCGTCAGGAGCATTTGGGGATTAGGTGTCTTGCTCAGGGACACTTCGACACAGCCCGGGCGGGGGATCGAACCGGCAACCCTCTGACTGCCAGACGACTGCTCTTACTGCCTGAGCCACATCGGCCCTACTGCCTGAGCCATGCTAATAAGGTCACGGAACACATGCCACTTCCTGCTGATGACAAGAGAGCAAAAAAAAGTTTGTTCTGTAGTTACTGGCATATTTCTCTTACGAAACAAGGCATATTGCCACTCCGGACACAGTTGTTTCAGCATTTCTCAGTGAGTATTTTTTTTTTCCAACCTTTTCAACGTTACATCTTAAAATTAAGTGCAGGGAAACATTTTGCTACGTGTACCATCAGCACTATCACTACCCAGGTAAAAGCCTTTCATGAATTTGGAATATAAACCCTTGGCTATCCATATTTCCAGAGTATGTGTGTGCTTTCTTCCCAAAAGAAGTGCAATCAAAAGAAATACATGCATTCATTATGGTCTGGACACCAGTCTGTCATTAAGCTTTCTCTGACATCCTCTTCAGGTGTTAGCTGATCCATATTTGCCTCTGTGCTTATTTCCATTTTAATTTCATTATTTATTGTTGAAGTGCATGAGCCAGTGGTGTTTAAACAGGGTCATGTCCTTGCAAAAACAATACACTGAATAGATTTATGGTTGAGATAAAAAGATGAGGAGACACAGGAGACAGAGTTTCAGCTTGTATTTCCTGGTACTTACCGCAAAATGTGTTAAACAATATCAAAACACTGGGGGTGGGGGGCGGGGGGGGGGGGGTGACATATATGTTCTGCACAGCAACACCTATGCAGAGATATTTCTGTACCCTGCAGATAAAACTAAAACTGGGGGTTTCCATCTTGCAGTGAATGCTGAAATATGAAATACAGAGACCCCTGATGTAGTCTTCTCTATATTTTAGAGACTCCTTTACAACTGGAAGCATTTTTTGTGTATCTTCTGTGGTCTGCCAGGTAGTTTGATGTCGCTGAGCTCACCAGTGTGTTTTTAATTCCAAGTGATGTACTAACATTTGTGTTTGAAAAGTGTTTTCAGCCGCAGAACTGCTGCTCACTGGATGCTTTTGTTTCATTATCTCTAAACTAGTACATAAAAATCCCAGGACGGCAGCAGTTTCTGCGATGCTGGTAGCACCCCCACCACAGCTAGCTCTAACAATCACACCACAGTCAATGTTACTGAACAACAGCAATATCTTTTTAACTGCGAGTAGTCAGAGAAGTACGGGTTATGAGAAGACAAGAAGACATGTCTGTGTGTCACGGCTGCGTTTTCAGTACAAGGAACTCCATGTGGCTCAGTGTGAGTGTGCTGGTGCTTCTGCTGCAAGGTGAGTCTGTCCCACAAAAGAAAGATGTTCAGTTAAGTTACGCTGCATTACGTTGCTTTAAGTTACATTAAGTCAAGTTATGTTAGGTTAAGTTAAGTTACATTAAGTTAAGTTACGTTAGGTTAAGTTAAGAAGTTCAGTTTAAGGGAGAGCTGCAGACTGATAATTAAAGATATTAAAATGGATAAAGGATATAAAAAGATAAATTGTAATGAGTGAGAGGTGACAATCCTTTACTTGTCTTTCTTAACATATACTGTAAGCAGAAAATATTATCTTCTCACCCAGTTCAATATTTGTCTGCACTCTCCACTGATTGGATTAGTCATCAAAATGTATAAGATAAACACATATTTAATTTAAAACTCTACAAATACTACAAATTGCTAATCAATTAGTACTTTTCTGTAGCCTATATGAAAACTGTCTTATTAATGCTCGTACTTAATGTAATCATACTTACCTGACCTGGACCTACCTGATATGAAATCATACATAAAAAGATACCTTGTTTCATTCAATCTCAAAGAGAGTTTGTAAGGAATAGCAACCTATCTGTCTGCCTAAATGTCCGTGGTCATGGCAGCCAATGTGCAACAGCTGTCTGTCTAACTTCAATGAACCGTGAGAAACTAGTTTTTAGACAACTATCACCTGCATTCTGAAAGGGTTCTTTGGATTGTTTCCATAGAGGCACCCTTTAATATTGTTCCTTATGGAACCCTCCATCAAAGGTGTGAAGCATCAGAGCTTGCGGACAAATAACTATTTTGCAAGAAAAAGAACCCTTTAACTAGGTAGGGTTCTTCTATGGAATCACTGGGTTCCGATTGGAACCATTTTTTTCTGGGAGTGTACTATAATCAGGATGCCATCAACAATATAATGAATAAAAAAACACTAATGTTGTTTTCTTCTTCCTTCCAGAAACCTCGGGGCAGATTGTGACCCAGACCCCAAGCACAGTCGTGTCGAAGCTGAATGGGAACGCCACTCTGTCCTGCAGGTTCTCCCACACACCGGACCAGGAGGTGAAAGGGGTCATCCTGTACTGGTACCGCCGCGGGCCCAAAAATCAGGACGAATATGCCTACCCCACCTCCCATGCCCTACCGGAGTACCAGAACCGTGTCCAGACCATTGAACGCAGTAAGACCGCTGAGGACAAGTCCATGGTCCTGTTGAACGTAAGCTGGACAGACTGTCACAGGTACCACTGCCTGCTGTCATACGATATCGGGAAAAAACCGGAAAGGAAGAGGGGATCAGGAGTACTGCTCCAGCTGTACGGTAATCAGCATTTTTTTCTTTAAGCATTTGCAAGGACAAAGATCTCCTTTACGTTCTTTATTTAGGTGGCAGTTACATTGGTTGTTTAGATTATGCCTTACTCAGCTAAGTAAGGGGAAACCTGTAACTGAGTGGCGAAGGTACATGACTGGGTCCCAGAAGGTTGGTGGTCCAAGCCTTAGTGTAGCCATGATTACGTTACATTATTGGCATTTTGGCAGACGCTCTTATCCAGAGTGACGTACAGTTGATTAGATTAAGCAGGAGACAATCCTCCCCTGGAGCAATGCAGGGTTAAGGGCCTAGAACAAGGGCCCAACGGCTGTGCGGATCTTATTGTGGCTACACTGGGATTAGAACCACTGACCTTCCGTGTCCCAGTCATTTACCTTAACCACTACGCTACAGGCCGCCCAATAAGATCCAAACAGCTGGGGATCGAACCGGCAACCCTCCGACTGTCGGACGACTGCTCTTGCTGCCTGAGCCATGTCGCCCCCGTGTGTGTGTGTGTGTGGGCGTGCGTGCGTGTGTATACGTGTGCATGTGTTCACGTGTGTGTGTCTGTGTGTGCGTGTGTGTGTGTACGTGTGTGTGCCCGTGCGTGTGTGTATATGTGTGCATGTGTTCATGTGTGTGTGTCTGTGTGTGCGTGTGTGTGTGTGCCCGTGCGTGTGTGTATATGTGTGCATGTGTTCACGTGTGTGTGTCTGTGTGTGCGTGTGTGTGTGTACGTGTGTGTGCCCGTGCATGTGTGTATATGTGTGCATGTGTTCATGTGTGTGTGTGTGTGTGCCAACTCTCGCCCCAGATTCTATGACCTTTGGCCGTGTCCCTGATATGGAGAGCAGATTGCGGTGTTCTGTGAGAGTGTCTCCGGACCCCGGCTTCCGTCTCAGCATGTTCCAGAACGGCGAGTACGTCCACACTGTCTATACCGTCACCCCCAGCCCCAAATACTCCACGCTGTCACTCATCCTCCCGATCCTCGACGGCGTGAGGTACGAGTGTCGACTCAATCACAGCTCTGATGTGCTCCTCAGGGAGGCCTACCACATTCCAGGTGAGTCCGCGTTTCCACACTGCTCTTGAAATACGTCTTTTCTTCTCACATTTAAAGTGTTTGTCAAGCCACGAGACAAAGACGTAGGCCTGTGCATACCTTTTTAACCCTATAAGGTATAAGATCACAAAGACAGTTTGTGAGTAGAATGTTCGAAGCTGAACGTTCTAGTGCTGATGTAACAAATGCTACTGGTAATTGAAACAATGGGGTTCTAGAACACAGACGTACTGTGTTTTAATAAACATTCCAAAATATGTACTCTTCAATGAGGGAAATGTACCAAAGGGGAAGTAATGAAAGGTCCTTTTATGTGCAGTATCCAAACTGTTATTCCCAAACGTGATAGCAGGAGTTCTGACCCAGAGCGAGGCTGTTTCTTCTCTTGTGCCGTGTGTGTCCTATGTCCAGTGTTCGTGTCTAAGCATGTCTGTTTCTCTGAACTTACAGAATTCCCTGAGCCAGTCTTCCTCTACGTGGCCATTCTGCTTGTGCCCTTCATCGTTTGTGTCATCTTCCTGACTGTGCTCCTCATCCAATCCAGGCACTGAGGATAGGCTTCCTGCAAACATGTGTAACTGCCCAGAGGAAACCTTGTCTTTGCTTCCTCAGAATATTACAAAGAAAAAAGACCCAAACACAAACTACTTAACCGTGTTAAAATAACATTAACCGAGTTTAGATTAGTCGAAAAAGGGACCACACAGTTAAAAGTACTCTATAAAGAGTTGTTGTTGTTTTTTTTTGTTTTGTTTTGTTTTTACATTGAACTTTTTTTTGTGTGGGCCTTTCCAACTGCCAATTTCAGTGCAGGATATACAAAGATCATGTACATGGTAAATGGACTGCATTTACTATATAGCGCTTTACAACTGATGCCTCTCATTCAGCCATTCATACACACACACTCACACACAAACGGAAACAGGCTACCATAAAAGGTGCCAAACAGCCTCTTAGTGGTTAGGTGCCTTGCTCAGGGACACACCAAGAGTGGGTGATTGGACTGTCAACCTTCCGACCGCTCATATCAACTAAGCTAATATCGCCCACATACAAGGAATCTGCCAGTTGCTGTAAAAGGCCAAATGCAGGGAGAGCCAAACTGCCTGGAAACTAAGGCTTGAAAACTTCTGTCATGCAATGTTCTTCCACCTATCACATCATTTAGAAACTACAGAGCCGTGGGGGGAGGGATGTTAAAATGATGTTCCACTTAAGCGTATCGCGAAAGGCGTATTGCGAAACCACATAATCTTTAGGTGTTGTTCCTCTCAAAGAGCTTGCTAACATGCTTATGCTTATTAAGGATGAAAAAAAAAAAAAACTTGTACTTGTACTTGTACATATATACAATATATATATATATATGATGTATACTTTTACATAGATAAAACTATAAATGTACAGTAAATATCAATGAAAATTATTATTCTTTTTTAAATGATCAGACTTATAAAAAAAAAATTATGCTTGGGGTGTTTACTTCTTTTTTTGGCATTGTGGATGTACTGAACGTTGAAAAAGCCTATTGAACTTGGCCTAGCAAAAATGGAGAAATGAGCTTTCTGATAAACAATGTCTGAATGTCTGAGACTTATTGTGCCATAGCGCTTCTGTGATTTCAACTGTATTGTAACTTCCCATTTGTATGATTTGACATTCTGACTCAAGTGGGAACCCACACTCAGTGAGCAATTCGTGAGGTAGACCTGTATACCAACTTGTTATTGCAAATATTGAATCAGTCAATCATGTAGCAGAAACTAAATGCATAAAAACAAGAAGATGTGGTCAATAGGTTCAGCTGTTTTTCAGACCAAATGTCAGAATTAAATGTGATCTAAGTGACTTTGACCGTGGAATGATTGTTAGTTCCAGACAAGGTAGTTTCAGTATCTCAGAGACTGCTGATCTCCTGGGAGTCTCGAGAGTTTGCAGAAAATGGTGTGAAAAACAAACCAAAAAAACATAATCTGCGGGCAAAACGGCTTGTTAATGAGAGAGGTCAGAGGAGAAGGGCCAGACCGGTCAAAGCTGACAAGGTGACAGCAATGCAAATAAGCACACATTACAACAGTGGTATGCAGAAGAGCATATCTGAACACACAACACATCAAACCTCTAAGTGGATAGGCTACAGCAGCAGAAGACGTCTAAAACATAATAAATACCTAATAAAGTGCTTCCTGAGTGTATTGAGCTTTCAGTTTCTTAGTGCATCACTTCTTTTTCTTTGTTTCCTGGTTTCGGTTGAACAAGAACAGAAACAAAATGTAGGGTCCTCATTTCAGCTTGACAGACAGTCCAAACGGACAAGGATATGAAAATGTAAACATGGCCGTTAGCTTCAGTGGAAGCTATTTGCAGTTGAAGAATTGGATTCAGACCATAGAGTGTACATATGAGGTAGAGAGGGTAAGAATTGGATTCAGACCATAGAGCGTACATATGAGGTAGAGAGGGTATCGGCCAGTCCAAGGAAGTAGGAGTATTTATAATTTACACCTTTGGTTGAAAGTATTCTAGCTCTCCACAAAATAAGATCTTGTATTGTAATTCTAGGGAGCTTAAAATTGACCCACACCCACATCACTGCTGATATAAAAACACCACAGATCAGAGAAGTTGGTTATGCTGGTGACCATTATGTTGGAAAGTTGATCTATCAGACAAATTTCCCACTAAAGACCCATAGGAAGTGCTAACTTCATTCTTTCAATGCCTACTCTTATAGCCTGTCAATACCTTATCTTATAGCCAGTATTAGGTGTACCAACAGTCCAACAGTTCAGTTCAACACCATGTGTGATGTCAGCAGGATTGAGTTGAAAATACAAGGGAGAAAAGATGACACAAACATTTGAATAGAAAACAGTAACAGTAAGTGTCTTTAACCCTCCTATTATGTTAAGATTTTAGGACCACTTTCTCTCACCCCAGCCACAGCATAGTGGCACATTGAGATTTTGTGTCAGGTTCACAGAATCACAATAACTTTTGAAGTTGCCATCAGCAGTAGACAACCAATCCCAGTTAAGATCACCAGTAAGTATGCCCAGACAAATGAAACTATATGCCTGAAATACGTAAGACAGATCATTCTGATTTTAGCAGATAGTTTATTCAGTTTATTATTTTTTCTTTGGTTTGCAGCCTTGTTACCATCTCCTCAAAGGTGGTCATACTTGCATTGAAATGTGCATGTATATACGGAAAATATTACATTACATGACATTTGGCAGATGCTCTTATCGTAGATACCTGGAGCAAGGCAGGGTCAAGGGCCCAACGGCTGTGCGGATCTTATAGTGGCTACACCGGGGATTGAACAACCAACCTTGCGTGTCCCAGTCATGCACCTTAACCACTACGCTACAGGTCACCCTATAGATGTAGATGTAGTTGTCACTGAAGAGATTGTTCCACTATTACTGCTGTGTATGTACTGCTGAAACACCTGGCTGACATTTCAGCAAACAACCTGCCCAGGTGTTTTTTGTTTGTGCCCCGTTACCACATATACAAAAGGGGCCATCTTTGGATTGGCATTTGCCTTGTTGGGGAAAATGGATGCAGGCAGAGGCCGAGGAAGAAGACGTCGCGGAAGAGCAAGAATAGTTGTGTCTGATGAATCAGAGCCACAGTTGTTGATCATGTGATAAATCATGGTCTATCCCTGAGGGAAGCAGGTTTGAGGGTTCAACCAAACTTGCCTAGATCCACAGTGGCTTCAATAGTGAGGATTTTCAGGCAAACCAGCAGGTACTATACAATATTTAGAGCATTCTGACTGAAGGAATTCAGTTGATGTGTATATTACAGTAGTACTGTGATTTGAGAAGTCTCTAGAAAAAGCAGATGTATCAGTGCACATTTGTCTTTGACTCACTACAGGACCCAGCGGTTACCTCACACAGGGGGAAGGGGAAGAATGTTTACGCCTCAACAGGAGGATGCAATAGTTGGGATGGTAATTGCCAACAACAGCATCTGGCTAAGAGAAATACGAAACAACATACAGACAACATTTTATTTACAAACATTGACAGTGTTAGCACAACAACTATTTCAAGAGCGCTACAGAAACATCAAATCCAGATGAAACAGTTGTACACTGTCCCCTTTGACATGAACTCTGAGCGTGTCAAGGAACTCAGATACCAATATGTCCAGGTAAGATATCTAAGGTCATTTTGAACAACACAGCACACAGGCATTTTCTTTGAGATTTTGCACAGTAAGCTATACAATTTGTGACATATTGTACCTTGTGTATTCTCAAATTTACTATAGAGAGTCATGGAGCTTGAGGCCAGTGAAACTGAACACACATTCATCTACGTGGATGAGGCTGATTTCAACTTGGCAAAAAGACGCCGCCGTGGACGGAATGTAATCAGGAGAAGGGCAACTGTAGATGTTCCAGGCCAGAGGGGGGCTAACATAACCATGTGTGCAGCAATATCTGTTGATGGACTGCAGCTGCATAAGGCCATCATTGGCCCATACAATTCAGCAAACCTTATTGCTTTTCTTGATGAACTGTTTGAAAGGCTTTCAGCAGAAAGAGAGCAAGAGAGTGCACCAGTATATGTGATTGCATTGGACAATGTGGCCTTTCACCACTCCCGCCAGGTCACAGAGTGGTTTACGGCCCATCCCAGGATGATGTTGTTATTCCTGCCACCATACTCGCCTCTCCTCAACCCCATTGAATAACTATTTTCTGCATGGAGATGGAAGGCTTATGACCACCACCCACATGACCAGATGTCACTCCTCGATGCAATGGCTGCTGGGTGTATGGACATAACAGTGGATAAGGCACGCAAAGAGATTTTTTCCTCGGTGTCTGGCAAAGGATAACATTCGCTGCGATGTTGATGAAAATCTATGGCCAAATGCAGAGGACAGGATGGATGGGCCAGGCCAACAGTAGATAAACAGTAGACAATATGTGTGAATTACTGTATACAGTGAGAATATTGCTATTTGGTATGCATTTGTTATTGATTGTTATGTATTGAGTAATTGATTGTATTAAATTTTCTTTTCTGAACAACAGTATATTTCACTGTGAACAAATACAGTAAATCCCCTGAAGAATACTGTCGCTTTCGATTTGTTTCTTTATCATATTTTACATTACACAGTAAAAATTGTTATTCTGGGTTTCCGATACAGTAAAACATTCATTAATTTACAGTTTACTGTAAATTTACCTACCTTGAAATATTTGTGGATGCAAAAATAGAGGAAAGGAAAATACATAATATATGTATTTAGCAATGCTCCAAGTTGTTTGTGTTTTGCAGTTCATTGAACATTGAGTGACAAAGTAGTCTTATGGGAGAAAGCATATGCTATAGTTATGGCAGCATGAGTCACTTTTGGGTGAAATATTAAGTGTTTTGATGGTTGAAGTGCATTTTGCACCAAAGGTTAACTGATGTGCTCAGGTGCGTGTTTCAAAAGCACACTGTGTGAAGAGTTTTGAAAAAGTGGACATGGTATTGAGACAAGTGTGAAAATGATTGTAAAAAACTGTAATATAATTAATACTGTATAATATCTATGTTAGTTGTTATTAGTAAGTAGTGCTATGTATGAAGTTTGACAAACAAATCCTGGTTAACCAAGAGGAAAGGCACACAGCTGACCTTTATTAGTAATCAGACCACACATGGTAGACAATTGGAATCAGTACCGGAACGCAGGAATGACAGTAAGCAAGCCAGTACCACTAATAGTGGAATAGCTAATAGTGGTACAAGCAGAAACAGTCTGTTCCTGGGTTCCATTGGTGTCGCACAGCAATCTGCGGAGGACAAAGGAACATTGTGAGATAAAACTTCTCTTCTGTTAACATCCTGTTTCCAGTTCCCTTGTGATCTTTATTCTTTTAAATATGTCTTTCCTTCTTCATTCTGAACATGAAAAAAGCATGTTTGTGGGTGTTTTTCCTGGAACAAATCCATTGAGCAGTACCAATTTGAACACAATGCAATAAAAAGAGCAGCTTTAATATGTCAGTAATATCAATAACTTTTTTATTTAATTAAGTAAATAAATTTGGCACCAAACTTGGGGTTATCCCAATTTGGAATTCTCAAGTTGCAGCTGCATTCATGCTGCAAACCTCACTGCTGTTTCAAGACAGCATACACATCCAAGATTCTCCTCCGAAACACGTGGAGTAGCCAGCTGCTTCTTTGCATGCCGCCGACAACAGCTAAGCTTGCCAAAGTCGAAAGGAATACCTTTCTCATGTGGTAACTGTAACTGTAATCGACATGATGACTGAGCAGCAGGGTCACTAGCAGGGTCACTAGATAGAACCCAATCCAACTGGACCTTCATCAATTACACATCACCCAAGATGTGTAGATCTACCGGCCACAGTTGCCACTGGCACTATGCACAGCATAGTGTCTTAACCGAATGAGCCACCTTGCAGCCCAATAACAGTAACCTTGATTGGAGGGGGGGTGATCATGGGAACACCAATAAGGATGTATCACAATATAGGGGGTCCTATTGGTAACTGCCCTTAAACTTATACATTTTTTAAAACCTGATATGAAATTTTAACACTTTTTGATATCAAGAAAAATGATGAAATGCTAAAATGGCTTGCCATGCACCTTAGCTTTATTTTGAGCAGTGCGCTACGTCAGGCTGCCAAGTCAGGCTTCAAAGCTCCCTCCATAGGAATTGAATGCCTTGATGCCATGTTGAGTGTTTTGATGCTGATCATGTGAAAGCAGTAAACAGGGGTATCCAATGGTTACAATGGTCTCATTCCTGTTTTATTCAAGTGCAACTAAACTGACAAAAGTGCATTAAAAAAACTATGGACATGGATTCATATGAATGCCAAAAATGTGATGAACTATTGTGGCACCCCTGCTCCCACATGTTGTGCCACGTGGGTGGAGAACCCTGGAGGGACCCGCGCAGAGCAACCGCACAGACGTCGCGCATTAGGAGAGGTCTGGGAAGGAGTGTATCTTCCTAGAGAGGTGATGGGGAGATCAGCACCTTGGAGAGAGATGAACCAGAAGAACCGACATGAGTGAATGGAAGCCACACCCCCTGGGGAAGAAAGAGACGACTGGCTGCCCCTACACTAGCCGAGATGCAAGGTGCAGAAGCAGAGGAGGGGTCCAGAGGGATGATGATGGAAGCGGTCATCAACGAGCTGGCCAGGTCCCAGCGGGCCCTGCAGGAAGCGGTGGTCGAACTCTGTCGCCTATCTCCTCGTGACGGATCGAGACGAACCCCCCGAGATGTGTTGATGAAAATGACGGGCGACGATGATGTTGAAGCGTACCTCCATGTGTTTGACTGCGCAGCCCAACGCGAAGAATGGCCACAGGCAGACTGGGCGGCCATACTAGCCCCCTTCCTGACAGGGGAGGCCCAACAGGCCTACCGGGATACGGCCATGGCTGATGCCATCGACTACCTCAAGTTGAGGAAAGCCATCCTGGCCCGATATGGGTTCAGCCTACCCGTACGAGCCCAACAATACCACGACTGGTCATATGACGCCTCCCAGCCTGCCCGGTCCCAAATCGCCGCCCTGACCTGCCTGACTAGGAGCTGGCTGGCTGAGGAAGATGGGCCACCCTTGTTGGAGAGGGTGGTGTTGGACTGATGCACCCGCGCCCTACCGAAGGAAGCCAAACGGTGCGTGGCACAGATGGGCCCCGCCTCTGTAGAACTACTAGTAGGCCTCCTCAAAAACCATCAGGTAACCCAGAAGATGCTCCAATCAGAACGTACTGAAACCCAGAGCCGCCCAACCAGGGGCCCACAGCCTGTGAAGCACCCACCGGCCCGCCCTGACCCAAATTGCCGGGACAGACCCGACGCAGGGAGACCATGGCCCATGTGGAGATGCTACAACTGCGGAGAGGAGGGGCATCTGGCCAGGAGCTGCCCTGGGAAGGCGGTGTCCATGCCCACCGCCAGTGGTGGGAGCAGCCCACCGCACCCCTGCCTGTACCTGACCACCTGCTGGGCGCACCAGAGTACGGAGGCCCCAAGATTCCCGATACGAGTGGGGGGCCAGGACACTGAAGCAGTTCTCGACTCGGGCAGCGCCATCACCCTGCTGCGACCAGACTTTGCTGGAGAAAAGAGGGGTGAAGAGGTGGCGGTGGAGTGTATCCATGGGGACACAAGGAAATACCCTACGGTGTGGGTGGACCTAATCACCCCACGGGGGACGCACTCGGTAAGAGCAGGGGTAGTACCGAATTTACCTGTACCTGTGTTAATGGGAAGACCCCCCAACCAGTCTGGGCAGTGACGTCCGGGGACAGTGAAGGAGAGGCCCCGCTACCGGAGAGGGAACGCCAACCAAACGCCCCGGCCACCAGTGGAACGGTCACCGCGTCTGAAAAAGAGCTCGGGGAGGCCCCGCCCCTGGAGAGAGAAGTCTGTCTGGCCTTCTCGGAGGGCCCCCGAGACATGAGCGAGGAGACCGAAGCACCCACTCGCTTTGGCACTGCCCAACTAAACGAGCCAAAGTTTGCTCAAGCCTGGAGAGATGCACGAGACATTAACGGGGCACCACAAGGGGCGGTGAGTACGCCAGCTTATCCCTTCTTCAGGGTAAAACATGACCTGCTCTATCGAGTCTGTAACCCACAGGGGGGAGGAAGTCGAACAGCTGCTCATCCCACAACCGTTTGTGGCCCGAGTCCTCTACTTAGGCCACACTCACCTGCTGGGAGCCCATCTGGGGATGGAGAAGACCTACAAGAGGATCCTGGCGAGGTTCTATTGGCCCGGGGTGAAAAAGGCTGTGGAGGACTACTGCCGACACTGCGCCGTGTGCCAACTCCACAGCCCTAAGGTAACCCTTTGAAACCCACTAATCCCCCTGCCGGTCATTGACGTACCCTTCAGGAGGATTGCGATGGACATCCTGGGGCCTTTGCCGAAGTCCAGCCGGGGACATCGGTACATCCTTGTGATCCTGGATTACGCAACCTGCTACCCGGAAGCTGTCCCGCTCAGGACCGCGACAGGAAAAGCGGTCGCCAGGGAGTTGTTCCTGCTTTTTAGCAGGGTCGGGATAGCGGAGGAACTCCTGACAGACCAAGGATCGTGCTTCATGTCAGGGGTACTAAAAGAGATGTGCCGGCTGCTACATGTGACCCAGCTACGAACCTCCGTCTACCACCCCCAAACCGACGGGCTAGTGGAGAGATTCAATCAAACCCTCAAATCCATGCTGAGGAAGATGATTGAAACTGACGGTAAGGACTGGGACCAGCTCTCCTCTTTTCAGTCCGAGAGGTGCCCCAGAGCACGACCGGCTTTGCCCCTTTTGAACTGCTATATGGCAGACGACCCCGGGGGTTACTAGACCTGGCGAAGGAGGCCTGGGAACAGCAACCGTCCCGAACCCGCAGCCTGATCGAGCATGTGGAGCGAATGGACCGGCGGATGGCCCAGATCTGGCCCATGATGAGGGCCCACATGGAACGGGTACAACGGGAGCAAACCAGGCTGTATAACCGGGGAGCACAGGTGAGAGAATTCGCCCCAGGAGACAAGGTGATGATACTAGTCCCCACCAGTGAATGTAAATTTCTGGCCCGATGGCCTGGGCCGTATGAGGTCGTGGAGCGCACGGGACCCGTGAACTACCGGGTGAGGCAGCCGGGCCGACGACACCGCCTCCAAATCTACCATGTCAACCTGATGAAGAGGTGGCATGAGCCACCCCCAGCTCCGACCCCAGACCTCTCCGCCCAGTGTGGGGCCCCAACAACCCCTGACGTGAGTATTGGAGAACAGCTGAGCTCCCGCCAGAAGCAAGCACTACGTGAGCTGGTGGACCGGAACCGGGACATCTTTTCGACTATGCCCGGCCGCACCCACCTAATCGCCCACGACATCAGCACTGAACCCGGGAAGACGGTGAGGTTACAACCCTACCGAATCCCAGAAGCTCGCCGACACGCCATACAGGAGGAGGTGAAGAAAATGCTCGACCTCGGGGTCATTGAGGAAAGCCGCAGTGCCTGGTCCAGTCCCGTGGTGCTGGTCCCCAAGCCAGATGGGAGCTGGCGGTTCTGTAATGACTTCTGCCGGCTGAACGATGTCTCCCTGTGTGACGCCTACCCCATGCCGAGAGTGGACAAGCTCATTGAGCGGCTGGGACCGGCCCGATTCATCAGCACCCTGGACCTGACGTGAGGGTATTGGCAAGTTCCCCTAACACCCCGTGCCAGGGAGAAGACTGCCTTTGCGACCCCCACAGGCCTCTACCAGTACACAGTACTCCCCTTTGGCGTGCATGGAGACCCAGCCACGTTCCAGAGGTTGATGGACCAGGTGTTGCGGCCCCACCAGAAGTATGCGGCAGCCTACCTGGATGACATCGTCATCCACAGTACCGACTGGGACAGCCATGTCGACAAAGTCGAAGCTGTGCTGATGTCCCTGAGGGAGGCCGGGCTCACGGCTAACCCTACGAAGTGCCGGCTTGGATTGGAGGAAGCAGCCTATCTTGGCCACACTGTCGGGAGGGGGAGGGTGAAGCCCCAGTCGAACAAGGTCGACAGCATTGGCACCTGGCCCCAACCTGCCACAAAGAAACAGGTGAGAATGTTCCTGGGCCTAGTGGGTTACTATCGGCAGTTCATTCCAGAGTTTGCAGCCCGAGCAACCCCGCTACATGACCTCACCAAAAAGGAGCAGCCCAACCGGGTCCAGTGGAACCCCCTCGCCACTGCAGCCTTCCAGGACTTACAGGCCGCCCTGGGTGAGGAACCTGTACTAATCTCTCCCGACTTTCAGAAACCCTTCATGCTGCAGACCGACGCATCGGAAGTGGGCCTGGGAGCAGTCCTCTCACAGATCCAGGATGGAGTGGAGCATCCAGTGACATACATCAGCAGAAAACTCCTCAGCCAAGAAAGGAATTACGCCACAGTTGAGAAGGAATGTCTCGCCATCAAATGGGCGGTAGGTAAATTACGATATTACCTACTCGACCGTGAGTTCTTGTTGGTGACCGATCATGCTCCCCTAAAATGGATGTACCTTAACCGGGACAGCAACGCCCGTGTGACCCGCTGGTTTTTAGAGTTGCAGCCTTACCAGTTCAAGGTGGAGCATCGCGCTGGGAAGCTGCACCAGAATGCTGATGCGCTATCCAGGAGAGAGGATGGCCTAGGGGCAGACGCTCCCGCCTGGGGCGTGGAGCTGAGGGGGGGAGTATGTGGCACCCCTGCTCCCGCATGTTGTGCCACGTGGGTGGAGAACCCTGGAGGGACCCGCGCAGAGCAACCGCGCAGACGTTGTGCATTAGGGGAGGTCTGGGAAGGAGTGTATCTTCCTAGAGAGGTGATGGGGAGATCAGCACCTTGGAGAGAGATCCCTCTACCTGCAGCCCAGGACCCCGGACAGCGCACGTGAGTGAGCAGAGTGGAAAGGTACTGACTCAGCTGCAGCCTGTTTCCTAATGAGCAGGGAATGGTATTTAAGGTGCGGTCGAGGCTGCAAACAAGTTCAGTCGGCACCATTCCTGAGCGTGTGAGAGTGTGAAAGGCAGAGAGAGGAAGGACCTTCTATGCCCTGCTGTACTGACCCTGAAGGAGACCCCACCTTTACGAACGGCAACCCCAAAGACCTGGAAACGGACGCCGGACACCTGCGCCCACCCACTGCACCTCCGGATCCACCCCGAGGCACCACACTATGTACAGATCAGAGAATTCATGTTTCACATGTATGTCTCTCTGAATTCCTTTGCAAATCTCAGTTTACTTTAACAAAACGTTTTGGCAGCTAGCTCCATAAGCAGTGTGCATCCTCATTTGAAGTCCACACTTCAGCATTTATAAATGTTCAGTAGTGGCTCTAAAGGAGTACTTCTGCCTGGGGTACATTACCTGCTTCCTCTGGCTCCAATGTGAGGGATTCTGAAACAAAATGTGTCAGTTAACATGATGTGGCTACATGCAACTGAGAGGCAGTTAACAAGAAATTCTGCATACAGTGCAGTCTACTATAGTATTTGCACAGTGGTACAATTTCTGTGTTCCAGCACATTGGATTTGAAATGAAACGATGAAGATCAGGTCAACTTGCAGACAGCCACATTGAAGGGTATTTACAGACTTGGTTATCCATGTCAGAATTACATCCCTTTTTATTCATCATTTCTGAAATTCTGGGGACCAAATGTAATTGGACAGTTGACTTCTCAGCGGTTTCTGATTAGTCCAATGTCAGTCGCTTCCATAGCATCGGTATAAGTACCCACCTTTCAGTATCAAGTCTTGATTCTAGGCTTTTGATTGCCTGTGCCAATGACAGTCAAGGGAGCAATTATGAGGCAAGACTAGATATAGTGAAAGCTATTATACACGTATAATGGTTTAAAACACCTGACAAATCAGAAGCACCAGAGATGCCAACTGTCCAATTACTTTTAGTTCCATAAAATGGGGGTATGTATAGGGATGTGATTCCTTCACGCATCACCTGATATGGATGTCAATATCCTCAAATTAAAGGGGACAGTGTGCACTTTAACCTCATATTTATTGTTTTAAATCCAATGTGCTGGAGTACAGAGCCAAAAGACCAGAATTTGTACCAACTGTCCAAATACATATGAACTGCACTGTAAATGTCCTGTAGTTGCTCCACAGCAGGGGTGCACAACAAGAGCCAATCCGTCTCAGTACTTTGTGCCAACTCCTGGTCTTATTTCATTGATTCACTCATATATGAGTACCGGCTACAGCTGCAGACTGCAATGTATCCTCATGATTTTACTGTGCTCAAGTATAGGCTTGAACCAGGGTCATTTATAATAACCTGTCAGCAAATTAAAAACAAGGCAATTGGTTGGGACAAAAAGCATTACACAGACTCAGGACCGGAGTTGTGTACCCCTGCTCTAATGGAATACTGCTGTATGGGGCACATTACCTATTTCCTTTGGCTCTGACTCCAGCTCTGACTCCAACATGGGGCATTCTGTAATCAAATTACAAGTGCTCAGAAAATACACTTGCATTTCATATTTAACAGATATTAACCTAACAGATATTACACTGCAAATACAGTGCCTGATCCTTGTGATAATTACAGCAATGTTAGTCGATGCGTGAGGCATTCCTGCTCACCTTCTCCAGTCTTTCTTTCAGACCTGAGGGCCCGTTCTGGTGTTTCAAAAATGAAGGTGAGACCTGCCACTGAATCGTTGGTCACCATGAAAACATGTTTTTTCTTGCAGACGTGGTACCATGTTCCAGAAGGGGGCGTGTAGAACCCACAATCTGGAATGGCATTGCCCAAGCTGCCTCTGCTCCACACTGGGCCGTTGCCACTAAGTGGTTGCCAGACTTTGGTTACATTTTCGCAGGAAACGTCCAAGCACTCCTCACAACTTATCGCTACAAACAAAGAGAAGCAACACAAATTGAGAGATTGTCATGATCTGCGTTTTCAGTTATAAGTTCCCAGCATTTTCGCTTTTTGTTTCCCTCTGTGTGTTCATGGAGTAAAAAAAAAAAAAAAAGAACTTCCAACCCTCCATCCATTTTTCTATACTGCTTGTTCCTGGCCAGACGAGTCAGGGGGCTGGAGCTAACCCTCTTGCTGTAAGGCGACAGTATCCAACAACAAAAATTTTCTTTAAATAATTTTGCATTCACATTATCTGTGTCTGCACATGCATAGTTGCAGTTTATCTAAAATTACACAATTATATTTATCATATGTCAGACTACAAAATAAAATTGGCATATTAAAAACAAAGCTGTTATGAAGCAAAACTCACTTTGTATGGGCTGAACGTGCCGTGAAATCCCAGCTTCCACAGAACCCAGCAACTTGTGGCCTGCCAGCAAACAGAGCTTATGAACAAAAACAAAAACACTAAACCGGTAGCCCATAGGCCTACACAATCAAGCAGGTCACGCACTCAATCAGTAATCCATTTGTTCAATAAAATTCCTTACACAAAAAATTCATTCATTCAATAAAATTGCAAAAATGTTTTTTGGCCCTACAGGTCCGGCAAAAATATGTGGCTGCTTAGCTCAGGGGCATATATAGGGTCACAAGGCTGATTTAAAGTGTCAAAATTAGAAAAGGATGCTTCAGTACACAAATGTGGATTGTCAAAACCAAATGTAATTTTAATTGACTGAACTGAATTCAACTAAACAGAAGTGTGCATATTTTGATAATATGAATTTTCTCACTTCCATTTTAATACCTTTAATTATAAGTCTGCAGCTCTCCCTTTAAGTGAACTGCTTCACTTAATGTATCTTAACTTGTCTTAATTTAATGCAACTTAACCTAATGTAACTTAACTTAATGCAACTTAACTTAACCTAACATAACTTGACTTAATGTAACTTAAAGCAACGTAATGCAGCGTAACTTAACTGAACATCTTTCTAGGAGTTTGTGGGACAGACTCACCTTGCAGCAGAAGCACCAGCACACTCACACTGAGCCACATGGAGTTCCTTGTACTGAAAACGCAGCCGTGACACACAGACATGTCTTCTTGTCTTCTCATAACCCGTACTTCTCTGACTCCTCGCAGCTAAAAAGCCTAAAATTGCACAAAATTGCAGGCCTAATTCAGATTCAGCAAAGAAGCAAGGACATGTACAGTGTGCCTGTAACGAAAAATACAGAGAAGAATTACAGAGAAAACTACAATAACCGCAGAGGATTCACTGCAAAACACTGGAAACCCCCCCCTATACTGCAGAGAACATGCAAGAACGGCTTTATACTGCAGATAACATGGAAGAATGGCTTTATACTGCAGAGAACATGTAAGAATGGCTTTATACTGCAGAGAACATGTAAGAATGGCTTTATACTGCAGAGAACACGTAAGAAGTAGATCTGTGCAGGTGTTGTGCAGACCATACCTGAGGGAGCGGGGATGGAGGCGCATTTGCACACAACACAGTCTGCAGGCGCACTCTGCCTGTGATGACTGTGGTATCCTGATATGGTTAACTGATGTGCTCAAGTGCGTGTTTCAAAAGCACACTGTGTGAAGAGTTTTGAAAAAGAGGACACGGTATTGAGACAAGTGTGAAAACGATTGTAAAAAAACTGTAATAATTCACCCAAAAGTGACTCATGCTGCCATAACTATAGCATATGCTTTCTCCCATAAGACTACTTTGTCACTCAATGTTCAATGAATTACAAAACACAAACAACTTGGAGCATTGCTAAATACATATATTATGTGCTTCCCTTTCCTTTATTTTTGCATCCACAAATATTTCAAGCCAAGCAGCTAAAGAAACTTTTGATCTGTTGGTTTGCCTCTCACAATAGATGTCATGACTGAGTATGGTAAATTTACAGTAAACTGTAAATTAATGAATGTTTTACTATATTGGAAACCCGGAATAACAATTTTTACTGTGTAATGTAAAACAATATATGATAAAGAAACAAATCACAAAAGCAACAGTATTCTTCAGAGGGTTTACAGTATTTTGACGTTTATTCTCGCAGTACAATATACTGTAATGTCTAACCTGACACCTGCTGCTCAGTGTTGGAATCGCCAGTACAGTGATTGAAAAAGAGCAGGTGCTTTTCAGTATTTAAACATTGCTTGTTGATAACATTGTCAACACATGCTGCATGACCATGGCCTTATATGGTGTATTTTTAGGTTTTGTGATACCCATACACACTAAATCATTGGTTTGCGCTACATATGGACAGTAATCGTTCACTTCTGTATGATGTAAATGGTATGGTATTCTTAAGAATAATTGCTAGACACTATGCTTGCATGTTCTGTCTATGCTACGGCTCTGGTTTGAGAGGACGCTGGCCTTCATGCATTCTCAATCCACGTCTTTTTTGTGTTCGTTTTCTCTAAAATCTGTTAACAGAGGGTCAAGGTGGTATACTTTAGTGTACTTTAACAACGTTTTTTTTAATGTACTTACCATCTCCGCTGTGCAGCTGCTAGCTGTTAGCCGTCGTCCAGCTATTGGTCTCCATCAACAAGCTACCAAGCTAGCTAGCGTTAGCGACGACCCCCAGGCTATGTCTACATCCAGAAGCCTCACTCTGCGGGTCAAGGTGGTGGGCTGGCGGTTATCCATCGAGCCGACATCCTGGTAAAAGCTCCCAGTACTCAATACCACCTCATTTGATTGTGTTGCTTTCATACCGGCTGGGTCTGCTACGCTCCAGGTTGTCCTCATCTACCGCCCCCCTAAAGCCTCTGCTACCTTCATGTCTGAGCTATCTGAGCTACTCACCTCCGTCTGCTTCATGTCTCCATCGACACTTATGCTCGGTGACTGCAATATCCATGTGGATATCCAGCGTTCTGCTGGACTGCTTCAGCATCACACAGCATGTCCAAGGTACCACTCACAACAAAGGTCATCAACTGGCATACCTCCCTCCCATCTACAGTGCCTGGATCTAGCTGTGTCCAACCACCATGCCATCCTCTTCTCCGTCCCTGTCTCCCTGCCCAGGCAGCGCCCCCATGACTGGGGAATTCTGGGTAAGGTTCCACAGGCCTGCCCCCTGACGTGCTTACCTGTCGTCGTGGCTATATACTGCCGACTCTGAGAGATGGGGGAGAAGGTTTCCAGTCTTAATTAGGGTCCCTGTCACCTCCGGGGAAAATGAGCAGAGCTGCTCATTTAGACTCCATGACAATGACGGATGCCCTATATGGGAGAGGGAAATAACAGCATTGCATAATACCCGGATCTGCAACATGAACTGAAGTAAAAAAAGAGCTGTTCCGGGTTTTATCATTTAGTTCATTTGTTATTCGGATGACGTTTTTTATACAAAGCGACTTACAGTTGATTAGGTGGAGCAGAGGACAATCTCCCCCTGGTGCAATGTCGGGTTAAGGGCCTTACTCCAGTCTCAGTTATGCACCTTAGCCACTAGGCTACAGGCTTCCCATTTGTGCAGTTATCTGGATGACTCAGGACTTCTGCTTTGTGGAACTAGGTCCTGAGGTAGTATTTTGATTAAATAAGATCTACGCCTACAAATGATAGAGAAATGTGTGTATCGGTCTAAGTCACTTTTCTTGAAGTAGTGTGAATGAGGCAGTAGGGGGCAGTCCTCTATTATTTCAGTTGAGATGTTAAAAAGGAGGTCCTAGCTCCATGTGATCTCGGGTTGTCGCAGCAGGTTATAGCTGATTTACAAGTTGTCTTTAGCTCAAGAGGTATGGCACTTCAAACAACTTCCTGAATGTCAAAACAGGCGAGGCGGAAGGGAGGGGGGGGGAAACATGTCAGTGTGTGCGCGCTGTTCTACCGGTTTTAACCTTTCAAATGGCACAAAGAAACACGATGCCAGTGTGTGCGCGCTGTTCCACATACACCAAACAACTTAAAATGAAAAATAAATAACAGCTGCCGAGAGAGAGAGAGAGAGAGAGAGAGAGAGAGAGAGAGAGAGAGAGAGAGAGAGAGAGAGAGAGAGAGAGAGAGAGAGTGTGTGTGTGTGTTCCTGTGCGTCTAAATAGGACAATAATCTCTAGGGCTCACCGAGGACATGTATTCTAGAGGATTGGTCCGGCTGCATTCAGAAGAGTTAGTAGAATAATTACTCATTTCACGTGGATCGGTCGGCATAAGCACAGTGCCTTACTACACCCCGGTTCACCGGCTGAAAGTCACTCTGCATAAACATTTTTTTGTAATGTATTTTTATATAACACGGAAAGACTGTGTACAATTGAATATGGACATTGCATTCAGCCTTGTTTTAAACCAGATAAAATTTTGCTGTGTTGTTTCCACCTGTAAACACAGATGATCCTATTGATTCGCGTTTGAATTAAAAAGAATAGGGTCCACCAGGTAATAGGGCATTGAATATATTGCCACGACGCAATTTCTGTGTTTGTACACTGTAGGCTACACACAACAAATAGCAAATATGTTTCTTTTTGGTTTTTTTGCGCACGCTATTTTAAATTATGTGCGAGCCATGCGTTAAATCAGCGTTGCCATAACAACTTCCAACCGCATGCACGTTTGGTCCTCTCCCTCCCCTCTCGCCATCCCCTCTACTGCAATGCATCACTCCCGTTTCCCTCCCCCAATCTCTCTCCCTATCCTAAAGACTGAATAGACGCTGCTATTCGCGTAGGCTATGCAATTACGCACACATTTTTGCATGCATGACTGCCTTTGATTCTACCTTTAACCTGCAGAAGACCCCATTCTCCAACGGAAAAAAACATTCGCGTTCGCGTATGTTTTTCCCAAATACACTGCGACAGTAGGCAAGTGCATTTTTAGTTTGATTTACTGTCTGGTCAGGGCATTCACGCGCCCGCTTGAGGTTGGTGACGGACGGAGTAATGCGGTTTTGTTACCGGGAGACGACAGTGCAAAGGAAGATGGTTTGCGCTTTACCGCAGTGAAGGTGGGAGCTATGGGGGGAAAATAACACACGAGACGAGGAGAGAAGAGGATACACGCACCAAAAGGAAAAATCGGCTGTGTAGGGTAACATATACTATCGGAAGACTTAGTGTGTGACATTTTGTGTAGGCAAATGATTGGTACGAAAAAATCTGAGAATTGACAAACAGATAGATTAAAAAAAACCGATCCGATATATATATATATTTTAAAAGCAAAAAAATTTAGAACCTTCCTCCTAGAGAGATTTCTTGTTAGCCTGCGTATTTTAGGTTTGACGTTTATCATGACAGATCATTCATGTTTTTTGAAAACGACCCGTAGATCAGCAAAGTTCATAAAATGTAACTGCATGCCGTTGAGGACCACATAGATAAGCTTCGTTAAGAACCGTCCATTTTCAGTAATGGTGTTTCCGTAGGAGGTGGAAGGGACTGCATCGCATATCAATGCGATACTTCTGTAGCCTACTTTGTTTTGGTGTCTATGCCTATTGTAAAGCAGCTGTTTATATTATAATCACCACCATTTTGATGGCAAAACCGCCATCATTTTGATGAATGTAACGCTGTATTGCTGTAAATGCATCCGATCAACGTAATGCGACTGAACAGCATAGCTAATTTGCGTGAGAAACCTACCATTTAGACTCCTCGGTAGCTATATGAATGGTGTATATTCGACGTGTAATCGTATTCTGTAGTAATTCTGCAGTATTTATTTTTCAATATAACTAATAATTTTGCCTTAGATTCCTGCATATATTTTATTTTTTATAAAATAATTCTAAATATAAGTTATCCAATGAATAGTAAACAGAACGCAATCTATTTAGACTCACAATTGAACACACTAATTATAGTCTACACTTTAAGCAATAAGCATTGCCCTGTTTTAACTGTGAGCGATACATCCAAAGAAGTGGACAAATAAATAACCAATGCTTCCCTCGTCATCGGTTTGAAATAACTATGAAGTTAGCGCTTTCGGCCTATTTAGTGATTTGTTAGAATCATATCAGTTCTTGCAAATGCTTAAGGAAGGTTCTGAGAAACACGTATGTGTTGCTCTTCATTGATCCAGGTCCGTAACACAGTTCTCTAAATCTGTTCAACCTTTTGCGTGATGTCTTCCTCCTGTTTTGCGGGATAATCTTCACACGCGCACAAAAAAACAAAAAAAAACAACAAAAAAAATCCCAGTTGCGTCCATTTTATTTTATACGGCCGCACACTGTCTTCCGTTAGCGAAACTCTGAATTCTGCAGCTGGGCCGATGTCGACACCCGATCTTCGTTTTGGACGGGCGTTCAGACGGTGACGTGTTTTTTTTTTTTTTTTTTTTTTTTTTAGAAACACTGACAAGCACAGGAGTGCCCTGCGGCTGCGCCTTCTGCCTGTGGGGTTTTAAATAGACGAACAAAGACCTTGAGGACAATTAGCGGTTGAAACTCGAGGCCCTCCCATGTTCGCTTGACAAACTCTAATCAAATACACCCTGCTTTGGACTTAAGTGGGTAGTTGAGGTTGGTGCACATCATATTAGGGGGTCTTTTGCGTCCCATAGAACTCACTTCCCTTCAACAGAGAGAGGTATAGGCCTACACCCAGGCTGATCAGGGCACGAACCGAATGCAGATTTGACAGAAGGAAGAGGAGACCCTTGGCTCAGCTGTTGGCATTCTTGCACCAGGTGCTCCCTTTATCAAGTAACGCTTCAACCGGCAGGCTTTTTTGTGTTCCTCCCCCCTCTCCTGGTGCTGGCATCCAACCCCCTCACCCTCCCTGTGGTTGAGGGAAGGAGACCCAAACCGTGGTGCTCTGCGCCGCGTGGCTGTGAGCTGCTGTCCGTCGCGGAGTGACAGCGCGTACGTCAGAGGAGACGCGCTTCTCCCCGACCGTCGCCATGACGGCTCTGCGGCTGCTTCTGGCTTCGGCCCTGGCCTGCGCTCTGCATGGTGAGTGGGCCCGCATTACATTACATTACATTACATTATATTACATTACATTACATCATTGCCATTTGGCAGACGCTCTTATCCAGAGCCACGTACAGTTGATTAGACTAAGCAGGAGACGATCCTCTCCTGGAGCAATGCAGGGCTAAGGGCCTCGCTCAAGGGCCCAACAGCTGTGCGGATCTTATTGTGGCTGCACCGGGATTGGAACCACCGACCTTGCGTGTCCTAGTGTCCGATGCTTTAACTTGTGGAAGAACCTATGCACTTGTAAGGCGCTTTGGATTAAAAGCGTCTGCCAAATGACTAAAATGTAAATGTAAAATGTAAAATATAGTCATTTACCTTCACCACTACGCTACAGGCCCTCGCACGAACACCGGTGGGACAGTCCCGAGACAAGGGGGGGGGGGGAAAGCTTACTTCCCCTGGGTAGTTAGAGAGTGGGCTTAGTGGAGTGTTTGGTGTGTGCCTAATCTCTTGGCTGAGAAATGGATAATACAAAGGATGTTTACCCTGACCAAGCGCGCTGAGTTTTAAGAGTTCAAGGAGAAAGGATGGCATGTGTTTCCTGGCAAAATATTGTGCAGAATATTTGGAGTGTGCAACGGGTGGGTGGGAAGCCACAGGGAAACATGGTGGCACCATGGTGTAATCACCCACCGTCTTTATCAGCTGCTGTTGATCAATGTGATGCGTTTGGGTCCCTGTGGTTCGTGCGTGTAGGCGTGTAGCCTTTATGTGGGATGTGTGTGTGTCTGTGTGTGTGTGTGTGTGTATGTGTGAGTGGAAGTGTATGTAGTGAGTGAGTGTGTGTGTGTGTGTGTCTATATCTGGGGAAACTGGAGCTACGTTGGGGTTACCCTAGTCCATTCATGTCAAAACATCTCTAAACCAAGAATTTCACCGCTCTAGACATCTACACTCACTGCGATT
>NC_083760.1:84420624-84440624 GCF_963514075.1 Conger conger | reverse complement strand
CAGCTTACTTTTCACTTATACTTTTACTTATTTTAGAACTATTTATTATTCATTAAGTGTTCAGAGATTATATGTATTCTTGCAAACAAAGTGAGAATCAACAGAAATGATCAGAAATGTACAAATTAAAATTATCAGTATTGTGCCAAAATATTTAAAAATCAGTCAAAATACTTTATTTTTAATATTTAACCCATGGCACTGACAGGCCCATTACTTTACAAATATACTTGGCCCATTTTAGTGTGTACTCTTTTTTCTTCAATAAAGCAAGATAACAATTTGTCATGGTAAATGGTAAATGGTTGGGATTTATATAGCTCCTTTGTCCAAAGCGCTGTACAATTAATGTGTCTCGTTCACCCGTTCACACACACACACTCACACACCAACGGCGATTGGCTACCATGCAAGGCACAACATCTGTGCACGGGACAACATCTATGGCCGTAATATAGGGATATAAGTGCTACTGTGAGCCATGCCTGCTGTGGGAGAGACTCAGAGGAAGCAGATCCTCCCGTGATCTTTAAACGGGTAACAACACTGCATAAATCCCCCTGGGGGATTTCGGGGACTTCCTCCGAGCACTGGGACAGGAACAGTGAAGGGACATATTTCCATAACCAGTGGAGCTAAGGGCTCGTTAAAAATAGAGTGATTGAAGGAGAAAACGCTCAGGGCACGGCCTTAGCCTCTGAGAGAGCGGGAGGGAGGGAAAGGGAGGTAGAGAGAGGGATGGAGGGTTGAATCAGGATGAGAAAGAAAGGAGGGAGAAAGAGACCTTTAATTGTTGGAATTGCTGCCTGAACATCACGCCTCGTTGCTTCCTCGTGGGACTTGGCAGCTCTCATGCCAGTTCAACCACATACAGTGGGCTAATCTGTCAGATACTCTGTACTATGTGTGTGTGTGTGTGTGTGTCTGAATGTGTGTGTGTGTCTGTGTGTCTGCATGTGTGTGTCTGAGTGTGTGTGTGTGTGTGTGTTTGTGTGTGTCTGAATGCCAGTGTGTGTTTGCGTGTGTGTGTGTCTGCGTGTCTGTGTGTCTGAATGTGTGTGTGTATTTGTGTGTGTGTGAATGCCTATGTCTGTGTGTGGGTGTGTGTGCATGCCTGTGTCTGTGTCCGTGCATGTGTGTGTGTGTGTTTATGTGTCTGTGCATGTGTGTGTATGTGTCTGCATGTATGTGTGTGTATGTATGTGTGTGTACACATGGAGGCCTGTATAGAAGAAGAGAAGGGCAAATGAAAGGCTTCTTTCTACTCTGTTTCCCCATTTGTTAAATATTCAGGAGGAAAAAAGAGGAGACATCTTTAATCCAGAAATACACTTAGAGAAGTGGAAAAAGAGTACACTGTGTGTGTACATGTGTGTGTGTGTGTGTGTGTGTGTGTGTGTGCATGTGTGTGCATGTGTTTGTATGTGTACAGGTGTGTGCGTGCGTATATGTGTGTGTGCTTGCATGTAAATGTGTGTGCATGTGTACACGTGTGTGTGGGTGTGTATGTGTGCGTGTGTGTGTGTGTACAGGTATGGGTGTGTGTACGTGTTTGTGTGTGAGTGTGTGTACGTGTGTGTGTGTGTGCGTGCGTGTGTGTACATGTGTGTGTATGTGTACAGGTGTGGGTGTGTGTATGTGTTTGTGTGTGTGTGTGTGTGTGTGAACGTGTGTACATGTGTGTATAAGTGTACAGGTGTGCGTGTGTGTGTATGTGTGTACAGGTGTGCGTGTATGTGTGTGTGTGTGTGTGTGTGTGTGTGTGTGCATGTGAGTTTGTATGCGTGTGTCTGTATTTTTCCACAGGAGAGTGTGACTCATGCCGTCTCTGGTTTTCCTCCCTGGAGTGGAGCATGCTGGGTAATGGGCATGGGCTGTATTTCCCTTTGGGGGCATGTGCCCACACACCTGCCTCACGTCAGCTGCCAATCAGCCATAGCGGCAGGGAGGCCCTGTCTCCCCTGACCGCAGGGCTGCACATGGGCATTGTGCGCGTGGGTCTACAGGCCCAGGGCAGCCTGTTCACTTCACAAATCATCTTTTTCTTTCTTTCATTTTCTTTTTTTTTTTTTTTTGCATCATGGAAAAATCATGAACTCATAAGTTGATTGCGCACAGATGGCTTCTCTTATGCTTTCCCAGCGACCAGCAGTTTCACAGAATTCAGTTGCGTAACGTAATCCCCCCGTTGAAACGCGATAGAGCCGAAATGGCGCTCCGTGGCATTAAAGGAATTTAATGTCACACTCAGTGAGGCCAGCAGGCATCGGGCTGAATTATGTATGAGCCTCGCTCCGCGTCTCTTTTTTTCCCGCTCCCTCACTCTCTCCCTCTCTGCGCTGCGGCCTGTCAGCATGGCATCCCTCGTTCCTTTGATCTCCGGCCGTTCCTCCCCCTGTTCGCTCCACCTCCCCCTCTGAGCTCTGTGCTTGTTTTTGGTGTTTAATAGCATCTGCTCTGCAGTGTGGTGCTCTCCCTCTCTGTCTCTCTCTCTCTCTCCCTCTCTTTCGTCTCCCTGTCTCTTTCTGATAAGGGTTTCACTCAGCACCCCACACACATACACGCGCACACACACACCTCAACCACCACTGCAACGAGTTCCATAAGCACCAGCTGTCATCTACATGGCCGACATCACACCTAACCCAAACCTAAACCAAAACCTTACACACCTAATCCTTACCCTAAACCCTACACACCTAACCCTAACCCTAAACCCTAACCCTACACACCTAACCCTTACCCTAAACCCTAAACCTACACACCTAACCCTTACCCTAAACCCTAACCATACACACCTAACCCTAACCCTAAACCCTAACCGTACACACCTAACCCTTACCCTAAACCCTAACCGTACACACCTAACCCTTACTCTAAACCCTAACCCTACACACCTAACCCTAACCCTAAACCCTAACCCTACACACCTAACCCTAACCCTAAACCCTAACCCTACACACCTAACCCTTACCCTAAACCCTTACCGTACACACCTAACCCTTACCCTAAACCCTAACCCTACACACCTAACCCTAAACCCTAACCGTACACACCTAACCCTAACCCTAAACCCTACACACCTAACCCTTACCCTAAACACTTACCGTACACATCTAACCCTAAACCCTACACACCTAACCCTTACCCTAAACCCTTACCGTACACACCTAACCCTTACCCTAAACCCTAACCGTACACACCTAACCCTAACCCTAAACCCTAACCCTACACACCTAACCCTTACCCTAAACCCTTACCGTACACACCTAACCCTAAACCCTACACACCTAACCCTTACCCTAAACCCTTACCGTACACACCTAACCCTTACCCTAAACCCTTACCGTACACACCTAACCTGACACATCTCCGTTGGATGGACACAGAAAAATTTAGTTCAGTAGCACCATCAGCATCCCTCGGGCTGAATCTGTCTCTCTCTCTCTCCCTCTCTCCCTCTCTCTCTCCCTTTCTCTCCCTCTCCCTCTCCCTTTCTCTCCCTTCCCTCTCTCTCTCTCTTAGTACTCAGCACCTCCCTATCCTCTCCACCCCTCCTGAACCCTGCTCAGTGTGTCAGTATAGATCCTTTTCATCCTCCTTACCTCTCTGTCTCTCAAATATCAAATATCAAGTTTCTGGACTGGAAGCTGATTTTCGTCGTTGCCCTGCAATTGTATTACACTGTAAACTCTCTATTTCTCTGTGTGCCTTCTGCTTTCTACAGTGCGACTATTAACCCCCTTTCTCTGTCTCTCTCTTTCTCTCTCTCTGATCTTGCCCTCTCCTTCTCCCAAAGTAGATGTAACGTTGTGATTGTGGTGTTGTGTTAACTTCCTGTCCTTCTCTTCTTCTCTTTTCTTCCCTTTCCGCAGTTGCCACTGTGTCGTGCCGTGTCTAAACTGTCCCTTCTCTGTCCTTCTTTCTCTCCCCAGTGTGTCTGTATACCTTCCCCCTGTCTCTCACTCTCTGTCAGTATTAAATCACTACTAATGTACTTACTGTAAACTGTGTGGACTGCAGCAACTTTATAAGTTCCAATTATCCATAATAAAAGGAAAAAGTCAGCATTAATTTAAAAAGATAGTGGAGTAAATGATCATTTACTTTGCATTCCCTGGCTTCATGTGGCCTTTTGGCTCTTGCTACTTGACCGTATTTGCTGTGTGTCTCCTGCCCCCTTCTTATAACGGTTGAGAAACATCTCCAGATGTCAAAGTTGAAAATAGCGCAAGATCATTGGTTCAGAGCGATGCAGACGGCTCTGGCCAAACTACAGTGAGCTGTGTGAAAAAGAACCTGTTGGAGTCACAGGTGTGTTATTCAATGACTGCTTACTTTACTTTACTACATATATAGATTTATACATCTATATATGAATATAGATAAAATATTCAGAAATAATGAATGCCCAGATATGAAACTCCCAAGTTTCAGCTTGCTCACTGGCAATTTATTTCCCCTCAAAATTTGTATCAGTTTTCCCAAGCTTTTGTTGAGGGCTAAATAATTGGGACCTCATAATATTCCATATTCCAGCATTACTTTTTTGTGGAGACTCCTAATCAAAGATTAATAACCATATTGATTACAAGAGAGGAAATAAACGTGCAAAAAAAAACTAAAAACTAAATAAAGCATGCAAAATCTGAGCAATACGAGCACAAAGCCCATAAAACTGAACTTTATTTTTCTGAATCTGAATTAGCTAAGCGGATGACTCTTTTTGTGAGACATGGACTTGGTTGCTTAATGCTCGGTCCTCAGTCCTCCGAATAAATACTTTGTGTTGCGAGCATTAAGATAATTTATGGTTTTGTGTATATGAAAATGAGGTTTTAAATGAAAGGTGGGGGGGGGGGGAGAGTGGGTGGGTGGCAGGGTGTGGGCCTTGCAAGCCTGACTCGGTCTCTGGGTCTCTCCTCCAGCGCCTGCCTGCCACGCTGCCTGCGTGGAGGTGGATTCCGACACGGAGGCGGTGGCGGGAAAGGGCTTCAAGCTGGGCTGCATCTCCTGCAAGATGCGGCTGGAGGTCCCTGCCACCGCCACGGTGGACTGGTACTTCAAGGCCAGAGACGAGAGCGACTTCACGCAGGTGAGTGTTTTCCTGTCCGCTGCGGAGAGGCTAGGCTACAGGCTGGTGTATGCTAACAGGCTGTCCCGGCTAACCTACATTACATTACATTACATTACATTACGTGGCATTTAGCAGACGCTCTTATCCAGAGTGACGTACAACAAAGTGCAAATCAATCACAAGAACAAGTGCAAAAGTAGACCTGAGAGGACAGTACAGTTCCAAGTCCTAGTGTAAACATACAGAAATATCAGAACCCTTGAAGAGTACAATCAACTTTCAAACTAGCATACCACAGTTGGCAGCTAGAATACAACAACAGCCAATAAAAACAACAATACCTATACAAGTAACGATATCTATACATAAGTGCCATTACAGTCTAAGGCTAATCACAGTGATTGTGAGTTGGGGAGGGAAAGGTGTAGCCTGAAGAGATGGGTCTTCAGTCTGCGCTTGAAGGAGGTCAGAGACTCTGCCATTCTGGCATTCACCGGGAGGTCATTCCACCACCGTGGGACCAGGACAGACAGCAGTCGTGAGCGTGAAGTGCAGGTGTGGCGAGGGGGAGGCGCCAGACGGCACGAAGTGGCGAAGTGGCGAACCTGGCTCTCTCAACCTGCCGCCTAATCATCGCCCGGTGCTACTGCCTAAGGTCACGCTCCCTCTGCACCTCGGCTGATGTGTATCGAGTGTTCTGGTGCAAAATGGCCGCTGTTGCATCGCCCAGCTGCACGTCAGTGGTTGGCTCATCGCTGTTTAACTGATTGAGCTGCGTCTTGTGCTGCTGTCACCCAATGCTGAAACATGTTTGTTTGTGGTGAGTGTGAGACTGTGTACGTTTGTCTACATAAAATGAGAAAATGGGACAGATGGTCATCTCTCTCCCTGCCCGTCTGATAAGGACACAGGCCAGGCCACGATTGAGTGTACTGCTTCTGTTCACTTCAGAGATGCTGGGACATCAAAACCCATAAATTAGTCCCCTTTGTTGGGAAATTATTATTGGAATAATTCAATTTCACATCACTGGACAGCAGCCTCGTTTTAGCCTCATGGAGCAATTGTATATCCATTCCTTTCCTTGGACTAGCACCACTGGGAAAACACTTCCAGATCAGAAAACCTAACCCTGATTGTCTTTTTTTGTTAGACAAACAAAGGAAATAAAAATAATAATTTGTTATTTAGTAGTCATTTGCCTGATGTCTTAGAGGTGTAAGGGCTCTGAACGCCTGATGTCTTAGAGGTGTAAGGGCTCTGAATGCCTGATGTCTTAGAGGCGTAGCAGGGCTCTGAACACCTGATGTCTTAGAGGTGTAGCAGGGCTCTGAACACCTGATGTTTTAGAGGCGTAGCAGGGCTCTGAACACCTGATGTCTTAGAGGTGTAGCAGGGCTCTGAACACCTGATGTCTTAGAGGTGTAAGGGCTCTGAACGCCTGATGTCTTAGAGGTGTAAGGGCTCTGAACGCCTGATGTCTTAGAGGTGTAGCAGGGCTCTGAACACCTGATGTCTTAGAGGTGTAAGGGCTCTGAACGCCTGTCTTAGAGGTGCAGCAGGGCTGTGAACGCCTGATGCCTTAGAGGTGTAAGGGCTCTGAACGCCTGATGTCTTAGAGGCGTAGCAGGGCTCTGAACACCTGATGTCTTAGAGGTGTAAGGGCTCTGAACGCCTGATGTCTTAGAGGTGTAAGGGCTCTGAACGCCTGATGTCTTAGAGGTGTAGCAGGGCTCTGAACACCTGATGTCTTAGAGGTGTAAGGGCTCTGAACGCCTGTCTTAGAGGTGCAGCAGGGCTGTGAACGCCTGATGCCTTAGAGGTGTAAGGGCTCTGAACACCTGATGTCTTAGAGGTGTAGCAGGGCTCTGAACACCTGATGTCTTAGAGGTGTAAGGGCTCTGAACGCCTGATGTCTTAGAGGTGTAAGGGCTCTGAACGCCTGATGTCTTAGAGGTGTAGCAGGGCTCTGAACACCTGATGTCTTAGAGGTGTAAGGGCTCTGAACGCCTGTCTTAGAGGTGCAGCAGGGCTGTGAACGCCTGATGCCTTAGAGGTGTAAGGGCTCTGAACGCCTGATGCCTTAGAGGCGTAGCAGGGCTCTGAACGCCTGATGTCTTAGAGGCGTAGCAGGGCTCTGAACGCCTGATGTCTTAGAGGTGTAAGGGCTCTGAACGCCTGTCTTAGAGGTGTAGCAGGGCTATGAACGCCTGATGTCTTAGAGCAATAGTAGGGCTGTGTACCCTCTGTGGGGGTCACACGCGACGCCCCTTTGCCGTTCCACACGGGGGTTGGGAGGAGGGCATGCTCAGCCCCATATTACATGTCAAATTAATTACATTACATGTCATTTGGCTGACATTTTAATCCAAAGTGACATACAATTGATTTAGACTAAGCAGGAGACAATCCTTCCCTGGAGCAATGCAGGGTTAAGGGTCTTTGCTCAAGGGCCTAACAGCTG
This sequence comes from Conger conger, assembly GCF_963514075.1. Lineage (NCBI taxonomy): Eukaryota > Metazoa > Chordata > Actinopteri > Anguilliformes > Congridae > Conger > Conger conger. The sequence continues at coordinate 84,433,083 of NC_083760.1, read as the reverse complement.
TGCGGATCATATTGTGGCTACACCGGGGATCGAACCACCGACCTTGCGGGTCCCAGTCATGTACCTTAACCACTACGCTGCATTTTTTTAAAAACTTCACGCCGCTTGGATTGGTTTGGATAAACGTAGAGAGCGGACCGTCACCATCGCCGTTCTGCTGCAGGGCCCGGCGAAAACCCGAGCCCGTCCGGGCCACAGGCTCCGTTTCCAATGACAACCAGGCTCTGAATCCGCCGGACATGAGACGTCGGTCCCACCCGTGTGGTGCGTGACGGAAAAAGGACATGCGCCCGTGCGGTGGTGACGAATCGGCGGCTCTGGGGCTAGCGGAACGGCGGCAGAGTTGTGTCTCCCTCGCTCCGGTGAAATGGGAGTGATGCATTTATTATGAGGGGGGCCATGCATTTTTCATGACCGGCGCTTTCGCAGTGCCAGCTGCGAGTCTGCACTTCCTGCGATGGAGCGCGCGGGCACTCTCAGAACAGCCCCGCTGTTAAACGGCATTGCCCTGGCGGTCCGCCCTGCTCTGAAGAAACTGTTTTAAAAGACCTTAAACAACAACTGCGGCTAGAACGAGCCTTTGGTTGGACCGATCCACCGTTTTGTCCGTTTGTCCATACTGTCTGACGAAGCCTTTTTCTTCAGTTGGAAAGCTGTGCGAATTCTCAGTGAATGTCTCAATCAAACTATTATAAACAAAAAAAAAAGATGTAAACCACATACCTGTATATCAGAAATGGAAAAAAGTGACCAGATTATGTATGTAAAGTATTAGAAAACAATTTTAAAACAATCATTAAAAATTGTGCTGGCTCCCTTCACATAAATAACCGTAAAAAAAGCAATGTAAAGACAAATCAATGCAGGGATTTGACCTATGACCTTCCAGAAGCTATTCCTGGCTGGATCAGCCTTGGGGGTTCAGGGCCTTTCCTGGGTTCAGAGAGGGGGGTGAGTTGCTGTCACAGTGACCCTCTAGTCTGGTCAAAGATCCCCCAAAGGACGTCCCAGCTGGATAAATAAGCGGATGCACGTGTGGCTGTCGCCTGTGGCAGCTTGTCTGAGACAGCTGGTCTAGTGACTAAAATGACTCCAGGCAGAAGGTCATGTGACACAGAGGCTGAAAGATAGGAGACCACTTTAATGGCTGCCATTTTCTTTTGTCGAATTGCAAATTATTTGATGAGAACAGCCACCTGGTGCAGAACGTGCCTTCTGCCAGCCTTATAGGTACCAGTGGAGTATGAAGCCAGTAGGTACCAGTGGAGTATGAAGCCAGTAGGTACCAGTGGAGTATGAAGCCAGTAGGTACCAGTGGAGTATGAAGCCAGTAGGTATCAGTGGAGTATGAAGCCAGTAGGTACCAGTGGAGTATGAAGCCAGTAGGTATCAGTGGAGTATGAAGCCAGTAGGTACCAGTGGAGTATAATGCTTAGAGAGCTGACCTTGTAACATATAGGTTGCAGGTTGTATTGCCAGCTGTACCCATGAGTTTCAGATTAAGTAACTTGGATTGTAAAAAGAACTGTGGTGCAGTGTCATAGAAGTGCTTACGAGGATTTTCGCTTGTTGTTATGGCTATGTCACCGCACGCATTTCCCCCCCCCCCTCCCCCCCGCAGATATACAGCTACGTGTACCAGAACGAAATGGTCACGGACGACCGCTTCTGGGCTCGGCTGCACTGGAACGGCAGCAAGAGGACCAGTGACCTTCAGGATGGGTCCATCTACATCCTCAACGTGACCTTCAACGACACGGGCGTCTACCGCTGCTACTTCGACCGCACCCTCAACTTCGGCAACTACGAGTACCGCGCCAACGCCACCAAGTTCATCACCCTCAACGTGGTCGCCAAGGGTAGGCCGCAGACCGACCGGCTCGGGGTGGCATTCAGCGCCGTGAAAACATTTCTGCAGTGTACCTTCAGCTTCACTGGGGAAGGCAGTGTGCAAGCACATGCTTATTAAAACTCTCAAATGCTTAAAGGAGAACTTCCGTGTTCTGTGTTTGGCAAACTGATCTGTCCGTTGATTGTTTTTACATTACATTATATTGCATTACGCTTTTTTCCAAAGCGACTTAGAGTTGATTAGACTAAGCAGGAGACAATGCAGGGTTTCGTCAGACACAACTGATGCATTTGTTAAGAACACAGAGCAGGAGCAGGGATTTGACCTATGACCTTCCAGGACTGGCCTAGAGTGACCAGTCCCAGACCGGGGGTGAGTCTCTGTGGCAGTGACCCTTTAATCTGGTTAAAGATCCCCTAAATTACGCCCCAGCTGAATAAACAAGTGGATGTACGCGTGGGGCGGCACGGATGGTGCAGTGGGTAGCACTGCCGCCTCACAGCAAGGAGGTCCTGGGTTCGAATCCTGGTCGGCCAGGGCCTCTCTGTGTGGAGTTTGCATGTTCTCCCCGTGCTTGCGTGGGTTTCCTCCGGGTACTCCGGTTTCCTCCCACAGTCCAAAGACATGCTGGTTAGGCTGATTGGAGATTGCCCTAAAATTGCCCATAGGTATGAGTGTATGAGTATGTGAGTGAATGGTGTGTGTGCCCTGCGATGGACTGGCGACCTGTCCAGGGTGTATTCCTGCCTTTCGCCCAATGTATGCTGGGATAGGCTCCAGCCCCCCTGCGACCCTGGTCAGGATAAGCGGGTTAAGATAATGGATGGATGGATGGATGGATGTGTGGCCCTCCCAGAGCAGGAGCAGAGTAGAATGGGCCATTTCAGAGAGAGCGCTCTGGGTATAATGCCTGTACTTTAGCACTGTGACAGGCAACATTAAACCAGTGTTCCTCTATCCTTCCCTGAACTGGAATTAAACATTTAGAGATGGACTCGTTCCAGCTACTTTGGAGAAGAGCAAGGTTGGGTGTTTGGCGTTTAAAAAAAAACATGCACTGGCTGCTTTTTTGGCAAATCCCTCCTGTGAATTCTGTAAAAAGGAAACAGGTTGTTTTGGCGACACCGAGAGCCCAGATTGGAACACTGTCAAGCAGCAGTGACGTGAAACACAACTGATCACAACACTGCCCATAGACTTTATCAGCTCATCTGCTAGTCCTGACCTTGTTATAGCGGCAAAAAGCACAGGTACCTCGTATTCAGTTGTGTCATAAACACTGCTGTTAGCTCAGGTTCCTGAGTGTCCAACACTTTTACACACACTGCGCGCGCATGCACACACATACACACACACACACACACACACACCATCAAGGCAGTCTATGGAAGATCAGTGATGATTATGCCAGGGTGGGGTGGTTAGGGTCATCGCTGCTGCTGACGTTGTTGCCATTTCATGTGGCTGTGGAGGCCAGGCCTGCTGCAGGAAGGGCGGGGGTGTCCTTGCCCAAGTAAAACTGCTTCAATAGCTTGCTGATGACGTCTTGCCCGCCTCTCTCTCTCTCTGACACACACACACACACACACACACACACACGTATTGACTGCTGATCACACATGCCCTCGCTCTCTGTTGCCCTGCAGCCACCAGGGGCACGGCGTCCATCCTGTCGGAGGTGATGATGTACGTGTCCATCATCGGCCTGCAGGTGTGGCTGGTGGTGGAGATGGTGTACTGCTACAGAAAGATCTCGGTGGCTGGGGAGGAGGCCCTCAGAGAGAGCGCGTGAGTACACCCCTCCCGTCCGCTTCCGTCCTCTCCTCCCTCCTTCATCCCTCGCTCTCCTTCTCCGGAAGACGTTGTTACCATGGGGACCAGTGGCAACAGCTCAGCTGATAACTGACGGGGTGGAAAACTTCCCCTTAAACCGGGGGGGGTCAAACTCCAGTCCTGGAGGGCCGCAGTGCCTGCAGGTTTAACTCCAGTCCTGGAGGGCTTCAGTGTCTGCAAGTTTAACTCCAGTCCTGGAGGGCCTCAGTGTCTGCAAGTTTAACTCCAGTCCTGGAGGGCCACAGTGTCTGCAGGTTTAAATATAGTCCTGGAGGGCCGCAGTGTCTGCAGGTTTAACTCCAGTCCTGGAGGGCCGCAGTGCCTGGATGTTTAATTCCAGTCCTGGAGGGTCGCAGTGTCTGATGGTATTTGTGGTTTCCTTTCAATCAGCAGCCAATTAAGGCCTTGAGAACAAGGTGTGTGCACTCTTTAGCCAATGAAAGACTTGAAGGAAAGAAAATGTATCTCTCATGCTGATTATTGGTCGCAGTCTGATTGCGTGGGGGGTTGGACCCAAAATGCACGACTCCAAAGGGGGTGAAATAAAGTCCCGTCAGGGCTTTATTCAGGGAATGTCCAGTGAGCGTAGTCAAAAAACAGGCAATGTTCAAACATGTAAAATCCAGCCGAAACCAAAGTACAGTACCGAGGGAGAAGGCAGTCTCTTAATCGGTACACCATGCAAAAAAGTCCAGTAGCCAGGAAAGCTGTCAATGGGGCAGAAGTACAGGTGGATGGTAGGCAGGGTCAGGGTCGATGACGGCGCAAGAGTCAAGACCGAATTCTGCCCCGCGGGGTAAAAGCACAAAGACAGCAGGCAAAGTTGTGGTACAGGCAGGTAATGGTCAACAAAACAGAAGTCAATAATTTTTGGTCAATAAACAGGCTTGGATCGTAACCGGTAGACAATGAGGGGGGGGGGACAAGTTAACGAGGTAATTAATAATCGTTAGTAATAAACCTATCCTGCCCTAGCATTAGTAAATTAGTAAATTACATGCACAAGAAACGTAAGGTAACATGAACACATGGTTAGAATGTTAGTATTACCCAATCCTGATCTAAAGTTAGTAGATTAGTAAGAAGACAAGGGAAATTGAAACAATCAGGGAAGCGCGAGTGACAGAAAGGGAGAGAGAGAAAGCAGGAATGCAAGGTTTGCAGAAAGACACAAAAAAGTGTATGCTAAACAATGACCACATAACATGAAACAAACATAAATTGTGACATAGGTTTGCGAAATTATGACAATAAATTATATAACATGACATGGCAAGACTAAGAAATAAATGGTAACAAGAACCAAACATGAAACATAACATGACAATGAATTCGCCGGATCCTCAGATCCTCAGATAAGGCCACAGCGACCCAGCTCTGGAGCTCTGCCCTCCTCCTCCTCCTCGCTCTCTCCCTTCCTCTTCTTGGGCTACGCTGAAGGATGTTTGGTCCTATGTCTGTGGATGTTCCTCTGAGAGAGCGCATTCATTTTGTTCCTTCTGAGGCCGGAGTCGCCCCAGGAGCAGGGTGTACGTGCACGCAGAGGTTGTGCGTCTGCTGGCTTTCTAGCCTCGATGTGGAAACTGGTGGCTTGCTGCCAAAGGCCCCAATCTATGGGCACGGGTGCCTAAAGCCACGCAGTCTTCCATCTGCTCTGCTTCTGCTGTAATCCCATCCTCAGAAACATAAAACTCTGCTTGAGTGAAACTCCAATAGTCTGTGCTAACTTCTATGTGGCTCACTTTTGCCCCTTTCTTTCCTTCTGTTTCTCTCTTTCTCTCCCTCCCTATCTCACGCTCTCTCTCACTCCCTCTCTCTCTGTCTCTCTCTCTCCCCCCTCTCTCTCTCTCCCTTTTGCTCTCTCTCTCTCCCTCTCTCTCTCTCTCTCTCTCTCTCAGAGCGGAGTATTTAGCTATCGCGTCGGAGAGTAAGGATAACTGCGCCGGCGTTCAGGTGGCGGAATAGCACAGGTTCGTTTTTCCCCGCGTCTCTCCCAATGCTGTCCGTCTATTGGTGGACGTGTGCTCACCCAGGATCCTGTGTGTTTTATCGATGTCCCGTTTTACAATTCCAGGGCCATAAAAGGGGCCGCCGCTACTACTGCCTCGTCCCCAAATTTCACCTCCCCTCGCCCCGAATCGAGTCCTCACCACCCCCCAACCGCCCCTCTCATCACTCAGTGAATACAATGTGAAAAGGAAGAACCCTTCCCTTTTCCAGCTATCAACAGTGACTAAATCAAGCAAACAGGAAGATTTTCATTGAATCTGTGGAAAATGTATTGCCACAGAGAATAATAATGCTGACAACTAAGGGCAAGAAAGGACCTTTGAAGAAACAAAGACTTAGAATAGCATGCTCGTGTAAAACATGTATGTAATATTGAATATGATATGTATATATAATTATGTACACATCTTGAGAATATATCTTGTTACATTATATAGGTCTATAAGAGATAATATGAATATTTATCGGTGTAAATGCACAGCACTCTCTCTCCATCGATGTACCCAGAAATTAGCTGGCTTCATATGTACGTTATCATCCTGCTGTGTAAAGTGAACTCAGCATCAGTTAGGATGCTGTAGAGATGTGTAGAAGAAGCTTATAACAGCATCTTAAGTCCACACATCGGTGGTGTTACCGGCTGCTTTTGTCAAGTCTTCGACAGCGCTACTGGAAAGTAATCGGATAGGTTAACGCATAAGCTAGATCAGAATTGTAAGTGACTACTAGGAAAACATTTCTGCAGAGTTTATCTGCACGGTGGAATTGCAGAAGCTGCAAGCGAGAGGGATGCTACGTGAGAGGGTGGGTTGGAAGGTCCACTGGAATAATGACCTGTATTTACTGCATCACCTCTCACTCCTGAATAACAGGGCTATCCTTCCACGGACAAAGCACTGCCTCGCTACCTTCTGGAAGCATTGCAGCGGTATTCAATGTTGTTGTCTTTTTTTGTTTTTTAAACACACCCATCTTTGTGAAAAATAGACCCGTGTGCACCGATCGTATGGGACTCATGTGACGGGGTCCTGGTAATGAAATTGATGAAATCGTTTACCGAACGCCGTGCTTCTGTATGTGCTGCTGCATGGTGCATGCATTTCGTCATTTGTGTGTAATCACAGAACACCTACAGCTCTTACCTGTTAAAAATACATACCTGTAGCTTCTGGACCATGAAGACGAGCGGAAAGGGAAGTTAAAGCTGCATTCTCTTCCGTGATATGACCTAGGACCAAGAAATCATTTTTCACCATATTGGCAGAAAAGGAAAACACATATTCATAGAAGGAAATATTCATTGGCGCTTCTTTAACCCCCAGTACTCCCAGTTTAGCAGCGCTTTATAACGAAACGTAGGTTTATTGTGAGAAAAATCCCCATTAAAATGTCTATATGTGCGTGAGTCCGAATAAGTCCCAAATCCATGGCTTAGATATGCAAAACTTGGCCTCGGAGATGAGTCGTGTGGTTGGCAAAACACTGTGAGTCAGAAATACATTAAACTGTATCCCTGCTGAATTTATTTATAACTGTGAGAAAACACAAATGCCTGTATTCATGAAAGCCAAAAGGACTGACATGTTTCCACACCTGAGGGTGGAGAATTCAGAGCGTTTCATTCCCTCTTTAGCACGGCTGCACAACCCTGTTCCTGGAGTCCGTCCTGTCTCAAAACCCTAACAGAGCACCCCTTACCCAGCAGCATGAGATCTCTTTGAGCTGCTTATCTGTAGAACCAGGTGAGCCTATTTATCATCGACAGGAAGTGTTGAGGGCGGCACGGATGGTGCAGTGGGTAGCAAGGAGGCCTCTCTGTGTGGAGTTTGCATGTTCTCCCCGTGTTCGTGTGGGTTTCCTCTGGGTACTCCGGTTTCCTCCCACAGTCCAAAGACATGCAGGTTAGGCTGATTGGAGAGTCTAAATTGCCCGTGGGTATGAGTGTGTGAGTGAATGGTGTGTGTGCCCTGCGATGGACTGGCGACCTGTCCAGGGTGTATTCCTGCCTTTCGCCCAATGTATGCTGGGATAGGCTCCAGCCCCCCTGCGACCCTGTTCAGGATAAGCAGGTTAGAATAATGAATGAATGAATGAATGGATGGATGGATGGATGGAAGTCTTGACGTGAAGGCAGATCACCAGGAACAGGGCTGGCTGGGCCTGCTCTTAAGTTTAAGAATGTGGCTTAAATTAATGAATGTACTCAACCTGTAAAGCAAGAGAAAGTAAAGGTTTAGGATGGTGTCATTGTGGAAAATAATGAAGGATCGGTGTTCCTCCGTTTTTGGCAGAATCTCATATGAATTAACATCCTCTCTAATTATCAAGTGAAACACATGGCCAATGGGAACTTGAGTCAAGAAGCCAAATTAAAAGACAAAACCACAATTGCTGCATGTTATATTCTACTTAACAGACATTAGTAGGGCAGCTGATTCATTGTCATCTGAAGGCATTAAATATGCATTCCACATCCCATTAGACAAATGCACAAATATATAATTGATGCTGTGCTAAATACAGGAGTAAGCAGATTCACGTATTACTCAGCCTTATAGCTGTACTGTTTATGGGAGTTCAAAGTAATTATTCATCTGTGTACTTATGGGAAAAGTGCTGAGCATTAGCAAGGAATACCACCTCTCCTGAAAGGTATAAAAAATACTGAAGCAGCTGAATCTCAAGGCTCATGAGGTTTATTTTGCAGCACAATCTGCACCGTTCCGGGTTAGTAAACCTTTTATATCTGCAACAAAGGTCACATGCCCGCCCCATGTCCGGGTTTCCTAGCAACCATGCAGGCCATCTCTGTGCCTGAGACCGCGAGACTGAAAGGCCAGTAGGCGGTACGGTCACCCGGGTTGGGGAGGCTCCAGTTGGTTTGCGTCTCATTGCCCTTTAGTGACCCCTGCTGGTGTGCTTGATAAAGCTGAACATGAAGCATCTTCCTCTAACTCGCCCCTGTGCCAGCTTGGCTTGTGAGCCACAGTGTGGGGAAAAAAGACAGCTGCTGACATCAAATACTTCAGCTTTTCTATGGCCACCAGCATCAACTGACTGCAGCTGGGTCCAATTGGGGTGTTCCAAATAGCAAGAGAAAATTGGGTGGGAAAAAAAAGAAGAAAAAAAGAAATATTGCAAGTTTTCAGTGGGTATTTTTCCTCACTTTAAGCCAATTCTTAAGAAAGCTATTCATGAATCCAGGTTATTGGTTTAATTAGTATGTATGTGTGCGTTACAAGGCCAGAGTGTTCTACGCCCAGAAATATTAGGCTATGCAATTCTTGCAAACCAAAGGAAATCGTTGATAGTTCTATCACTGATATCAGATTGAGCAACAAAAGTACACTTATGTGACTTAAGCAAATGCACCATTGGTAACTTTCTTCGTTTGACTATGTAGCAGATCTGACTGAAATGTTGCACTTGGTCCAACTGATGACATTATACAAACTGTTAATTTTCCAGTTTCCCCGTTCCCTTTTCCCCAGAGTACTCCCCCCTGAGGAAATCCAGTTCATAGCTTACATTTTGTTAAAATGCCTACACTGATAATAGTACAACCCTGCTGTAAAATCCAGCTTGAGAACTGAACTGTTCAAGCTGGGTTTGAGCTGGTCAACCAGCATGGCCAAGCTGGTCATAAAGCCGGTCTCGCTGGGTATGAGCTGGTCAAACAGCTAAACCGTGTCGAGCTGGGAGCTGGTCTGAACTGGTCAACCAGCTACCAGCTGTTTCAAAAGCTAGCATCAGCAGTTCTTTCAGCAGGGCAGACATTTGCATTGTTTGTTTGTTACCATGGTTTCCAAAGCTACTCACAGGTGACAGTGTTTCCCGTTACCATGGGAACATCCTCAGGCAGCCATTTCCCGTTGGTTATACTCTGTGACAGCACTTCACTGCCTGACCAACTGGGGCTTACCTTCAGTAGCACGACACTGCCAAACTGACAATGTCAAGTTTTTAAAGGGGGGATGGAGGGTGTCCTTAAAATGTTTTTTTTTTAAACGACGGGGGGGTCACTGGGAGGTACACTTCCCAGGACTGAGAGACAGGGATGGGGACAGGGGTACAAGACAAAGGTTTTACACATCAGTGCTGTACAGTACCTTTCAGTACAGTTCTGGAATATTCTCATCCACACCAATCACGTTGTTGATTGGCGGTAGGTCACTGGCTCACCGTCTCAATTTCACACTTTGTGAACCAGCGATAACAGTGTTAACTGCGGAATAGGTTACTTCGGTCCGTTATCTCGATTCCTGTGTGAATTAATGTTACCGTGTTCAAAATGGCATCCTTTAATTGAAGATTGGCTCTGTGTGATAACATATCAAACACCTCTGTCCACTGGCACTTTGTGGCAATACATGCTTTTAACCGTCTTTACTGAAAAAACGAAAACTGCTACTCTTACGTCTAAATGCACACCCTTTCTGCTGTGAAGGAATTCAGTAATTATGTGTTGGTGAAACAGTCCCACAAAGCAACTTTGCAATGCAAGTAATGCACTCAAATCAATTTCCTCCATTTTGGACAGGATTCAGTTTTGCACTTGGTATGTAGATGTGGAAATGTTGCTTGCCCAAAAACATGTAGAAATAATAAAAAAATTAAAACAACATTACAGCGGTGTGCGTTTGGTGTTTTCCATGTTTGTCTTCTCCATCTTTTACTTACTACCACGAAACACATTGACCAGACATGACTAATCAATCATACACACAACACATCGACCAGACGTGGCTAATCAATCATACACACAACACATCGACCAGACATTGCTAATCGATGATACACACACAACACATTGACCAGACATGGCTAATCAATCTTAGAACGGAGGATAATGTTGACGAAGCTGTGGATATGAAGCTGGTGTCGGTGCACTATTGAGGACAGCGATGGGTAGCAGGACGCCCTGCCCTCCTTTTCGTGTCACTGTGATACACGGACAGGAGGAAAGAAGAGGGGCTGCAGACAGGGACAGGATCACAGTACGGTGAGCCTCAGGGCAGGCCGTCGAACACTCGAACACACGACAGCCCGCACCACACGCACTGGGATCTTTCCAACCCTCGCTCCTGACCCGGAAATCCACCCAGGTCCGCCATCTCGAAGGACGTTCCCTCCCATTAAGTGTTCCTTCCAGGAGCTAGAAGTTTTTGAGTCTGGAACTCCAGAGCTTTCCGCTGAGCCAGGAAATATCCACTCATCCTCAGGGGAAGTATTTTTTCGGAAAGCGCGACGTATAAACGATCGACCCCTCCCCAACTACCACCTCCGTAACTGACGTTTTGAAGGAGCATGAACATTCTATTCTTCTCATTCACGTTTTCTCGATTTCCCCCCATCTCAACTTCTTTTTCTTTCATCTATTCCTAGCCTCTCCCGATGGGTGGAGCTAGGAGTAGGAAAAAGCAAGGAAAAGTGTTCGGAATGAGCGCAGGGGATACCACCAATCACCACTTGGCATTCTTCTACTTGTGCTTACGTACGCACTCCCAATTGGTGGAGCTCATGTGCGGAGCCTGTGAGGAAGGTGACGGCAACCCATCCGTGGTTAATTATCCCCGACTCTGCCCAGGTCACGTGACCCACAACATGCTGCTCCTGAGCTGGGCATTCCACAACGCCAGGCCAGCCGAAAAGGTACACTGGCCCTGCCCGGGGAAAATGAGCAGGTACAGTATATCCCAGGGATGCATCTTTATTTATTTATTTCAGTTTATTTTCTTGCAGAACGGCTTACTTTGAATCTCTTTTTAAAATATAATTTTGGTGCCAAACTTGAGCTCTGAACATCTCGATTCCCCACAAAATTTGGAATGAGCAGTTAAGAATGTATACAGTAGGCGCATTTATGTGCAATCTTCATTGCCGATTTGGGCACCGGATCTACCCGTGGGTGTCGCTGGGGAGATGGAATGCAGAGCCCTGACTGAGCCCGACTTTCGGTAACGCGATCACCAATGACGCATCATCGAACCGGGCAACCGGCCACGGTTTAACTTCACACACTGCATTCATTCCGCTGGCCTACGGGGGCAGTTCACTGTAAGCACCTGTCATTAGCGGCGCGCCTCTCTGGTGTATTTGCCAAGACAGGTCTGTGCGACACGCATTTTATTATCCCCAGCTATTCCCAGAGGCACCACAGACATCATCATCAACATATCCACCAATCCCTTTTCTCCCGTCGTTCAGCTGGTCTTTACCAACATACACTGCGATTGGTGGATATCGGTTACAGGCAGTAATGGAAGATCACAAGTCGTAGTTCCATTATACTCCCCCATTTTTCCGTGACCTCACGCAGAACCGCTACACAACAACCGCTCAATTAGAGGAACACCACTTCCACACCAGAGGCACAGACACGCAGAACAAAAAAACAGCCACACGGTCGTCCTTCTGTTGCATATTTTAGACTTACTTCGTAGCACAGCATCTGGAACAATCAAACCTTTATGGTACAGTACAGTACATTCGTCCCGCCCCTCCATCCCGCCCCCAAATAAATATGGCTTTGATCAGTGGCGGACAGGCCACGCCCAGCAAGGCCCCACACGCTGACACAGATGATCCTCGGCACAGGAGGGGGGGACCCACGGAGGAGTGACCAGGGGGAGAGAGCAGTTGGAAAAAAGAGGAGTCTGTGTGAGAGTGAGTGTGCGTGTGTGTGTGTGTGTTCCTGCATTGGTGGGTGGCTGCGCGTGGGCATGTGCGTGTGTGCGTGCTGTGTGCATGTGTGTGTGTGTGTG